>NW_026899014.1:0-70724 GCF_033153095.1 Gastrolobium bilobum
TTTAAAGGTGCGGGGGAATGGACCTATCTTGAGCAGAAACTTAAAGGTGCGGGAGAGTGGTTCTGACTTGGCAGAAAATTAAAGGTGTGGGAGGATGGACCCAACTTGACAAAAATTTAAAAGTGCGGGGGAATGGACCCGTCTTGACAGAAATTTAAAGGTGCGGGGGGATGGACCCTTTTGAGCAGAAATTTAAAGGTGTGGGAGATTGGACCCAACTTGGCAGAAAATTAAAGGTGCGGGAGGATGGACCAGTCTAGAGCAGAAATTAGAAGATGCGGGGGAAAGGACCCGTCTTTGCAGAAATTTAAAGGTGCGGGAGAATGGACCCGTCTAGAGTTTGTTTGTCACTTATTTTATTTTATTTTTTGAAATGTGAAAATGATGCAAGATGCAATGCATGTTATCTAATGCAAAAACACTTAAAATTTTAAAATCTGGAATTTTCCTTTTATCATATGAATGTTAGCTTCCGCATTTATTTATTTAAACTTGTTGCGCTTAATATCTAGGGGTTTTCGCGGTCTGGATTGGATCAGTTTTGGAAGCAATAATCATCCAATCAAATACCTTCGGTTTGATCATATAATCATTCATTCGGTTTAGATTTTTTTTCAAATCCTATCCGATCCAATCCAATTTTTTTCGGTTTGGATTGGGTCGATTTCGATTTTTTTAAAATCCTAAAATTTATTTTTTGATTATTGTACAACTAACATCTTTTGTATACATTGGCTTTGGAATTTTTTTTGTTTTTTTGAGATACAAAAGCATTAGTAAACTATAATATAGTTCTTTTTTGGGCAATGAGATATGAAGCTCTGCAAAGATAAAATTTTGTTGATGAAATGTGACTAGATTTTTTGGGTTTAGTTGATGGGTTAATGGGTCTTGGGTTTAAAAATTTTTGGGCTATGATTGGGAAAAGACCCAAGTAGGTAGAGGGGAATTAATATATTGGATCGGTTTGGATTGGATCGATTTTCATCAACCCATCCAAAAATCGATCCAATCCAATTAAAATTTGCGATTTTTTTTCGATTTTCAATTTTTCGATTTTTGGTTTATTTGGTTATCGGTTTTTCGGTTCGGTCACTGCAGTTTGAATCTGTTTGGATCGGTTGATGAACACCCCTATTAATATCATATGAATGTTAATACACCGGATGCACACAGAGTGTTACATTTTATGATATCAGAGCACTTTCTAGATAAAGACCTACTCTAACAATTTGATAGTGTTGTCGTGAAGTGATTCCTAGTGTTGATGTAAAGTGACATTCACAGATACTGAGTATGAATCTGATCAACTCATTCCTTCGTAGGATGATTGCAGAATCATGGTGAACACCAGGATAGACTCTGATTGTTGGGGAAATGAACCTTGTGATCCTTTTGTTGATCATGTTATATTTATATCACTTGTCATGACAGGAGTTACTTTTACTTGAACCGAATTGAATATATGCATCCGAGATAGCTGATTAGTATTAAGAAAATTATGGACCAGATATAGAACTCACCATGTTACGTTGGTTTTGACTAGATCTCAAAGGCAGTAAATGTTGGATGGTTAATTGAATTTACTATCTGAAAGTTGTTGTGCAAAAGTGCCTAGTAAACAGTGCAATGAACATAAATGTGAAATTTGAAATTGCCTGACTGTATCCTTGCAAGCCAAATGCCTAGGTGATACTTCAATGAAGTGTTATATGTTGTGAGACTCATGCATATGTTGGATGTACTTGTTAAAGATTATATGCTGAAAATTCTTATTTCATCTACAACTTTGATTATGTAAATAAGATGTTATATTTGAATCAGATTATGTTCTTTACGATGTACAAGTTTAAGGTTAACTATAATTATATGTGTTGCTTGAATCTATAAAGTTGATATTATTATACATTCAGTCACCCTATCGTTTCATGAAATAGACAAACTCCTTTACGTTTATGGTTGCTAGTTTGTTGACTATGCCTATTAATTGCGTAAATTGTTATTTCAAGCAGCAATTAAATTGCTAGTGTTTTAATGTGTCAGTCTCTTAAATTTTGGTTTTATAATGTTTATTTGATTCATGTCAACGATACGATAATATTAATGTAGCTTAAACGAGAGATGTCGTAATAAGTTAAGTGAGAATACACGTGGCTTGATGTTAAGATACCTTCAAACAAAACTATTGCTGATAGTGCTACCTATTATGTGATCAAACATGTTGCTTTGAATACAATCAAATATTATCTCATCAGTAGCTTGTACGAAACTAGAAAATATTTTGCCGCCCTCACCAGGGGATGGGGACGATAAAGTCATCTGGCATCTTTCGAAGGATCTCTCCTTTTCGACCAAAAGTGCCTATGAGCTCATCCTCCCTGATAACGTTAATACGGGTGCGCAAGACTGGAGTGTGGTGTAGAATTGGTTGGGGCCTAATCGAATAAAATACTTTTTATGGCAACTCAAGGCAGAGATTCTTCTTACCGATGCTAGGAGAATGGAACGAAACCTTTCAACGTCCTACACATGTCCCAGATGCCACACCAGCATGAAAGACTGTCTGCATCTGCTCAGGGATTGCCCCTATAGTAGGAAAGTCTGGGAACACCTCCACCTCCGTATATCTGAGGGCAATTTCTTTAACCAACCCCTGCATGAGTGGCTGAAGGACAACCTCTCTCAACATCATTTACAGAACCTTGGAACCGACTGGTGTTTGACCTTTGGGGTGGCTTGCTGGCTATAATATCCCTCACCTAATTAAATAGTAAAGTACATGTAATTAAGTAAATTGACATGTATTAGTGAGTAGAAATAAGTAAAAGGCCTAATTAAATTAATTGGGGTCACTTTTGAGGTAAAAAGTGTACTCAGTGAAAATTATGGGTATAAATGGGTGTAGGCAAACGTACCCAAAATATAAAAATTAAAGTGAAAATATTCCCATAAAAATATTCAAGACCCTTGGGTAAAGTTTGAAAGAGAACAGAGTTGAATAGATAGATGAGCTCATACCCGGTTAAAGTCACTTAACCTATGTTAAGTGACAAAAACACAAACCAATCTCATATTTCTTCTTCTCCTACCCGACGCCAGAAACAGAGAGGGAGAGGGTGAGAGGCCAAAAATGGAACCCTAAGCCACCATTTCTCCATTTCTTACTCAAATCCTTCCATTCCAAAGCCAATCTTGATTCAAATCTTTCCCTCTTTGTGAATCCAAGCTTGGTTTTGAATGGGAATCATGGTGGATTGAGACTTTTCCTTCCCAAAATTCGACCCATTTGGTGATTGGAGTAGTTTGAGGGCATTTCATTCCAAGGGAGCTTAAGAGACTTTCATTCCCTTGTTGTGAGACCTTTTGTGGTAAGTTTCTCATTCCTTGCACTAGCTTTCATGGAGATTTCAAAAAGGTTGAAGATGATGAATAGTGTTTGTGGGTTATATATGTTTGAGTTTGATTTAGGCTTAACTCCTTTGTAAAAGTTGTTAAGGATGATAAATAATCGATAGAAATGAGTTGAGATAGTAATTTAAGTTATGGTCAATATTTTGGAAAAATTCATGCTTGAAATGTGGAGTTTCTTGCATTGTTGAGTCATGGCTTGGATTGGTTGTGTTGATGGTGTCCATTGTGTTGATAGGATTGAAGCAAGTGGACCCATATTGAGTGATCAACCATTGGTGGAAGCCATGGAGCTTGAGTAGCTCATTTGGATTGGAGTATTGGTGATTAGACAGAATTGCCAAGTGGACATATCAAGAAAGGTTGGTGTGGATAAGTGAGCATGAGGAAAGCTTGCAAAAGGAAGGGAAGCATCAAGAGGTAAACCTTTGGATCTTGGAGGTTAATCCCTCTTGTTGTTCCACCATTGCTTTTATGGAAGGGATGGTTTATGAATGGATGAATGAGTGGTAATGTTAGTATTATGGTATGTTTGCATTCATATAGTATTGTTGTGTCATTGGAGGAAGGGCCAATGGACAAGCACTAGGGGCTAGGTTGTATGCTTAGTGGAAAAGACTAAGATGCAACTGAAGCGTATGTGATGATTTGATTGTTTAATTCTCTGGCCATTGAAATGCATGAGTATGCTGTTGTTAAATCATTACTGTTATTTCCTCTGGATATATGATGTAGTTCATGCCATGTGTATACTAACCCTTCATGCAGAAAGTGAACTCTGGGGTTGGAGCAATTCTCCAAGAACCCTGGGTTTATTGAGTTTTATCTCACCCAGTTTGGGGACTGCTATTTCAGCTGCTAGCAGAGATGATACTGGGCGAGGCAAAGGGCACGAGTAGCTTGCATATGATAGATGATATTTGAGATATTTTGATGCATTAATGATAGATGAATTCATGTAGGACTTAGAAGTTTATCATTGATGTTGTATTGCCCTTGTGGGACTTTGATCACTTATTATTTCTAAGTCTTTGGTATGTAATCATTTTGATGCATATTGATGTAATTGAGCCCCTCTTGATATCATGTGGGCCTTGAAATGTCAAGAATTATGCATTGAAATTGTTATATAATGTCTATTAGGTGAAAAAAAGCCTTTGGGATTGGGAATTAATGTAAACATAAGGATATTTTGGCTTGTTGTCCATTTTTCATGTCCTATATGGTAAATTTGGATCCTTGTGTCTTAATGGAAGTTGTAGATCTCTTTCTTAGATTTCCAACGAGACCAAGATTGCATAAATAGGAGTAGTATAACTAAAGTTATGGATGAAATACAAAAGGAAGTCAAATTGCCCTGTTTTGGTGCTTGCTCCAGAACTGCGGCGCTCTTAGCGTCAAGTTCACGCTATGAGCGCCAACCATCAGTAGGTTTGACGCTATGAGCGTGAGACTCACGCTATGAGTGTCAACCTCTCTGACTTCTCACGCTATGAGCGTGAGACTCACGCTATGAGCGTGGGGGGTCCTGGGGATTTCTCAGCCTATTTTCTTAGAAAATGTGTAACTTGAGCTGCGGTGCTCCGATTTGAGCATGGTTTGAACCCACGCGTAGCTAATGAAAAATCCTATAACATGTTAAAAGATGGAGACCGTAAAAGTAGTATAGGATTTTCTTAAATAAATAAAGAGTGGAGATGTTTGGTGTTTAATAACACTAAAAATGAGTTTATAAGCCTTGTTGGTCTAAGGGGACTACTTGGCACACTAGGGTAGCAACGTATGGTTTAAGTAAAATTACGTTAGGTGTTCACACATAGTTTAAGTTATGATTACAACTATTGAAATTGTTTTAATTACGGATTCAATTTTAAATCTAAACGTTCACTAACGCAAATAGGAAAAAGTTTATCCGTACTTTAATTCAATTGTTGTGATTGTAACTGCGCCTAATGCAATATGTGATGTTAACCAACCGGTTCTAGAACGGGGTGTTACACTGGCATATCTGGAAAGCCAAAAATGAGTTAGTGTTCCAAGGGAAAACCTTGCAGGAAAGGAGTACGTCTTTGGCCATTAAATCTTTCGTCCTTAATACCATCGAATCTCAGAGGTTAATACATACCAGTGGCATTCAGAATACAAGAACGATTCAGGAAATTGTTGGCAACTCCCTCATTCTAGATGGGTTAAAGTTAACGTTGATGGCTCAAGTAAAAATGGAGGAACAAGCTCTAGCTTTGGTGGGGTTATGAGGGACGATGAGGGAAGATGGCTTGGAGGTTTCTGCGGTAGACTTGGGTTTGGAAACTCCCTAGTTGCTGAGTTGCGTGGCTTCCTGGAGGGTGTGGAGCAAACAAAGAAGGCTGGATTCAGAAATGTTTGCTTTGAAGGAGACTCGTTGGTGGCAGTTAATTTAATCAAAAATGGCTGTGAGGAGAACCATCCTCTAACTCATTTGGTCAACAGAATTAAAATGACCATTGCTGATGATTGGAATACGGTTATAACACATACCCACAGAGAGGGGAACATGCTAGCAGACTGGCTAGCAACTTACGCACACCAACTAGATAATTGAGAGGTTCATGTTTTTTCTGTTCCACTTATTGGGTGTAGAATTTTTCTAGATAGAGATGCTTTGGGCATTACTCTTCCTATAAGCTATATTATGTAATTGACTTTTCCCTTATTCCAAAAAAATATATATATATATTTTTTATGAGTGACAAACTAGTTTATTTGCTTACACCAATATGATTACGATCCTTCCTAATCTTGGTAATTCATGATATAACAGTGAAAGACAATATTTGGTTGTTGTGGTACATGTAATAACAAGAGACAATTATAACATGGAAAAGTTAAGTGACAAGGCATCAATCTAATCCAAACCTTAAAGGGAAATGATAGTTAAGCTGGACCCACATTGCTTGTCTAATGGATTGAACATAGTATAGGTAATAATATACTAAGGATTTCTTAAAATGTTGTGGTCATTGTGTGGTGACAGCTATTATATAATATGTATTTAGTCATATCTCATATTGTAGGTTCTAGCAGAAAAATTTCTACAACATTTTTTGTCTGAATACTTTCTGTAAATGATTGCATAACTAGACTTAGGAGAATCAGAATTTGGTGAAACCAGTGCCATAAAAAAGCTGACTCATTAAGCTATTATTCTGCAAATTTATAGTCTGTTTGAGAATACTTAGTGGCTTCAGTTTCGTTAGAAAGTTGACAGACTGTTTCAATTGCTGTCATAGATTACTGATTTGAACAGCCAACTTCCTGGATGGATATCTCGACCTAGAGACCTCAAAACAATGTGTATTATATGCCTCTAAAATATCAGATCAATTGAGCAAAAATGCAAGGAGTTGTGCAAGATGTAATTTGACTGCCCTGTTTTGCACTTCAAGCTGAATAGCTAACTTGAAAGCTGCACATCTCAGGCCTCAGGAATCCAATTCATGTGATTCTTGAGGCCACAAATCAGGGAACTAAAGTACTTTCAGACTGGAGAGTTTCGTATTCTTGGGATTGGTATGTCAAAATACGTATAGTTGGAACCAACTCTACGTAAAAATCAACAAAATGTTGTAATGTGTCATCTATGTCCACTGTTTTCAAAAAATCTATTTCTGGATCTACAAACCTCCAAAGGAGGAAAATCTTATATCATTTTGAAGTCCCAGAGGTCGACTTTACTCCATTGAAATTTCAAGTCATTTGGTAAAGATTTCGAATTTATATGATTTTCTGAAGTCAAGTCTAAATAAACACAAGTTGTGACATTTATTTTCCACTTACTCATCATATATGTTCTGTCTTCCTTGAGACAATGTGTAACTCAAGTGTGCATTGCATCCAAGTATGCTTTCTGTTCAACCAGAGTTCATGGAAATTGCATTGTACGGTTATAACCAGATAAGTTTGTGGCTAGTATATTAGTTACCACATAGCTTACTAATTGGTGGAAAATTTATATATCTAAGATATGTGTGAATGATTATTGCTGGACATATAGTAGTCTCTCATGTCACTATACTTTGTGCTACTTTTATAGCATTGTGTGATTTAATTTAAAGTCATCTTATATATGATGTTGACTGCCCAAGTGTTCAGATTATACATGAGAATCCACGAATGGAAGACCAAACTAATATTCATGAGTATATATATATTCGTTTGTGGGATGGGTCTTGTGCTAAGATTATATAACTAAGTATTATGTTATTGCCTACATTTTTAGGACCCTATGTACTCTTTTGGAAGGATAATGTCAATATGCATGCTTCAGGGTTGCCAAGAATGCTATAAAGTTTGATGTGCAAATTATTATGAGAAAGCTTATGAGTATTATGATAGGTGTTCTCTGCCCATATGTTTAAAGCTTCCATTTTATTAAAATTATGATGAAAAAGGGTACTTAAGTGAAGATAGCATGTTACTATGAGTATTATTCATAGGAGCATTTACGGATAAGTTATTGTCTCTCGAAAGAGATATAGCTTCAAGTTTCATGCTAAGTCGGTTGTGATATTGTGAATGTGTTTTATTGGGATTGCTATTTTTTTGGCTCATGATAATAAGCTACATGTAAAATAAATAAATAAATAATGATGAAGCCATGATATTTTGGTTATGTAACTGAAGCATGATGTTAAAGTGATGGCTTGCATGAGTGATTACACTCTTGTCATTAAATATAGACACATGAAATGAATGTGGTTTAAATCTTCTATGACTGTTTGAGGATATCACTCTGTATTTGTAAGATGAATTGATTTGTATAGCAAATACGTTACATGTATTAGTGACGAAGATGATGAATCCAAGGATGTAGAATTCCCTTAGAAGTTTATATAAACCTCTGGCCAGGTGAATGGATAAGTTAAAACCCCGATTAGGAGACGTCCTATAGTAAGCTTAGCTCACAGAGGTATTATATGGATTTTGTTGTTGGGTTGTCCAAGACTCGAGATGGATATGATTCTATATGTGTTATGGTTGATAGGCTTACGAAGTATGCCCATATTTTGCCAGTGAAGGTGACTTTTTCTACAGAGCAGTTGGTTCGACTTTATCTGAATGATATTTTGAGACTTCATGGGGTGCCCGAGAGCATTGTAAGTGATTGGGATCCGAGGTTCACATCTCGCTTCTAGGGAGCACTACAGCAAGCTTTCGGCACTTAGTTGCGACTGAGCACGGCTTATCATCCTCAGACTGATGGTCAAACAGAGATGACTATTCAGACCCTAGAGGACATGCTAAGAGCCTGTGCCCTAGAGCAGGGTAAGTCCTGGGATAGATATCTTCCATTGGTAGAGTTCTCGTATACTAATAGTTTCCAATCCAATTTGGGCATGGCACCATATGAGGCTTTGTGTGGCCGACAGTGTAGATCAACTACTTGTTGGAATGAGGTTGGAGATAGGAAAATGATTGAGTGAGACTTTGTACAGGACAATTCTAATCAGATCAGAATGATTAGAGATAAATTGAAACAGACACAGATTCGCCAGAAGAGCTATTATGATCACAAGCATCGACCTCTAGAGTTTGCAAAGGGTGAGCTTGTTTTGTGATATTATCACCTGTGATAGGTGTGGGGCGTGCTCTTAGTGTAAAGAAGCTGAGTCTCAGGTTTATCGGTCTCTATCAGATAATCAAAAGCGTGGAACCAGTGGCTTCTCTGCTTGCCTTGCCTCCATAATTATCTGGTATTCATAACGTATTCCATCTGTCTCAGCTGTGGAGATAGATTCGGATGAATCCCATGTTGCGCATCTTGATGAGGTTCAAATAAAGGGAAATTTGAAAAGTCATGTGAGGCCGTGAAAAATTCTTGACAGAGATGAAAGAAAACTGAGAAATAAGTCAAATTCCTATGATCAAGATTCAATGGGAAGGCGGGACGTCTGAGGAGGTTACTTGGGAGCGTGAGGATAAGATCCCCCGACTATATCCTATGTTCGTTTCCAGGTAAAATCCTATTTTGCGGAGAAAAACCCAAAAAGGTGAGGTAAGTATAATAACACTCACATTTAATTGTGGATTAATGATTTTATCATAATATTGAAGAATAATTAGAGGCAAGGTATAAGAAAGAGAAATAAAGTCACCTTGGTGAAAAAGTATTAAAAATGATAGTTAAGGGGGTAAAAATGTGGGTAGGCAAAGTTACTCGAAAGTTAAGAGTAAAATAGTAAATATAACCCCAAAAATTTTCTAAATCAATGTCCAAAATTGGAATTAGAGTCACGTGAGAAAGATAGATAAGTTTATACCAACACTGTTAGTTGAACTCACTTAAAGAACTAAAACACTCTCTGATGAGTCTCCAGCTTATTATATATTAAGGGTCAATATGAGCTGAAATTTACTGCAAAATATAAGAAATCTTATGAGAATATTATTGAAAATAAAATAATAATTCAATTATAATTCTCATAACTTATAATTATTTTTAATCAATTTTATGCTCATATATTTTGGAAAAACATTCAGAGACACCAATACCAGTAGAACGGAAAACAAAAAAACTAAAAAAAATCACAAGGTAAAAAGAATAAAAATAAATAAACAAATAAAATGAATAAAAATAAATAAAAAGAATTGAGATATCTCCCCTGAATTTGAAAGTTCATGATGAGCATATCTATTCCTCTGTCCAAGCATAATATGCACCAAAATCCCAAATTTAAAACATTGTTGTCCGCAGCAATAATATTAAACCAAATGATTCTGCGAACTAAGAACACACATCTAGATCAAAACAAGATATTGATAATAGGATAATATGTACAAGAATTATCAAAATAAAAGTATTTATTTGCATACAGTACTAAAAGAAAAAACAAAACAAAATAAAATAAATAAATAAAATAAAATAAAAAAATAAAAAAAGATATGAAATAGAAAATATTGTTGGGTTGCCTCTCAATCAACGCTTGTTTAACGTCACGAGCCTGACGTACCGGTCATGATTATGGTGGTTGGAAGCATGCTATCATTGACGAACCAATCTTCTTGGTCCAATATTGTGTCCTTCCATAATACTCCTGTGTGGATGGATGAGAATAAGTGGCATCAGGAACTCTAAATTTAGCCTTCACGTGCTTTCCTTTGCTCGTGGGTTTTTCCATCTTAACTTTTGGCTTGCGTTCCTCATACTCCTGATGGATTTTCTTCTTGTTTCCTTCCTCAACCTTCTTTTCAATAGATGCAATAAACTTGACCTTCAGGTATCTTGGTCAATTCAACTAACTCTTCTTTCCATGCATTGATGGCAAAGATTTGATTCTTAGCAACTATTTTTGTGAGAGATTCCATCTGCTTTTGCAAACTCTGTTGACCAGTCATTAAGATGTCAAGTCTATCCACTTGCAGAATGCCTCTTTTTGAGCTAGGTACATCCTCATTCTCCTTAGCAGCTAATTCTTCAATGAGTTGTAGAGATGCGGCATGAGCTTTGTTAACTAATGATCCATTAGCAGCCGCATTCAAAAATCTTCTATCAGCAGCGCATATACCATGGTAGAAGAGTCTCACTTTATCTCCTACTTCAAGAACATTTGTGGGCAAGCTGTCAATAGGCTTTTGAATCTTCTCCAAGCTATGCCAAATGATTCCCCAACATGTTGAGAGAAGTGATCAATCTCCCGCTTCTGCATGAATTTAGTGAGAGTAAATAACTTCTTTCTAAATTTAACCACCAAGTCATCCCATGAAGTGATGCTCCCTTTAGGTTCATTCCTTTGCTCTTCCTTTCAATGTAAAAGGAAAAAGTATCAGACGAATGTCATGAGTGCTAACTCCATTATGCTTGTGAAGCCTACATAGTTCCAAAAATCCTGACACATGAAGATTGGGATCATAGCCGTCCTCTCCTGAAAATTGATTGTTCTGGAACAGCTGCAAGAAGGCCGGATGAACTTCAAAGTTATTGGCCTGGATTGGTGGAATGATGATTGCAGAAGAGACAGGTGCAAATGATGGGTTGATGAATTGCTCCATGGTATCCTCATGTGGTATTCTTCAGCTATAATTGATGTTTCTCCTAGGAAGAGTGATCGGTTCACTCTTTCTTTTTCTTTTCGCTTCTTAGTGAGCCTTCTGTTCTCCCTTGCTATCTTTTCAATTTCTAGTTCGTAGAGCAAGTCGTTTGGATAACTGTACCTCGCATAAACCAGAATTTAAAAAAAAAAATCAGTAAGGGTAAAAAAAAATAAAAATAAAAAATAAAAAATAAAGGTCTAATCTTAAACTCCACAGATACTACTATTGTCGATTTTTAGTCTCCGGCAACGGCGCCAAAAACTTTTTTCCTCATTTCCTCATTTCTTCTCCTCACCCCCAGCTGCCTCTTTCTCTCAAACAAAGAAGAGCTTTCTTTTTTCCTCCCATTTTTCTATACTATTCACTCCTAATGCAAGAGAGACAAATACCCAATCTTCATCCTCTACCTCATCTCCACATCTTTGTAATTTGATGTTTATTTGTGAGAGGAAAAGAAACCCACTTTGACAGAGAGCATTTCAGATTTGGGCAAGGAGGAAGAGTTTTAGTGGATAAATACTTAAGTTATTCTTGCAATCTTTGTTATTGAAGCTTCCAAGGTAAGTACCCAACTTCCCTTTTGTGTTTTTGGAGAAAATATATGAAATTAGGGTTTGTAAATTGGGATTTGATGGTATGGATAGTTAGATAGTTATTTGGATATAATTTCCTTTGTTAAATATGCTTAGGAGTGCTTCTTGATGAAAGAGAACAAAAGAAATAACTTCTTAGCTCACTGTAGAAAATCATGGTTTTGGCTATATGTCAATTTCGAAAACTTAATGGTATGAGTAGTTGGAGGGTGATTTGTAGGTCGGTCCCTTTGTTAAACATGCTTGGGATAGGTTCCCAAAAAAGAAAAAATTATAAAATCGCCCTTTAGAACATTTTGATAAATTGGAGTCAAAATCAAGTGTAGGTGTCTTGTATGTGTAGTATTGGAAATTAAATGTGATACTTTAGTTATGTACTAATTGTCATCACATCTTAGAACTAGGTTGTGACCTTGCGAGAGATCGCAATTGTGACTGAGTGGACACGAGATTTGTTGGAGGACATTGCTTGTTAGGTAAGCTTTCGGTCCTTAGGGTTAATTTTCCGTTTGTTCCACCAAACTTCAAGGAAGGGTGGTTCTTTCATACAGTATGTGGATATAAACTGTTATATGTTGCACGTTAATGGAATGAAAATTTGTTCCCATCTAAGCTCATTTTGGCAGTAAAAAGCCATCTGTTCCTTCATCTGGTGACCAATTTTTGCATTAGAAACACATGTTTAGATCTTTATAACAAAAACACAGTAAGGAACGAATGATGAAGTAATCATTTGAGAAATATAGGAAAAAAGGGAATAGATTGGTTCATTAAATGCACCTGTAACTCAATCTCTCTGACCACTTTGCAGGAAATGTTGAATAGAAGCTTCCAAAAAGCAGGAAGAAATGTGTACAACAGAGAATAAAAGAGTTACCATTGGGTGAAAGGAAAAGCAAGCATGGAAAATGCAAATTCCTTCAAAAGAGATCACTTAGAATAGTTTCAATCTCTACTTTTCAGTTGTATAATTTTTAACAATAGTTAAGTGACAGCAACCCTCCTCCATTCTGTATCTTCCATTTGAGACTCCTCACGAGCAACTACCATACTTCTCCATTTTATTTTCTTGTAACCTAATTTGTTTCTTATTAATATAAGTTGTCATTTCTCTTCTCTTCCAGTTGTCAAATTGTGGCAAATTTGATAAAGGATAAGAGTCCAGAGGAGATACGCCAATACTTCAATATAAAGAATGATTTTAGTCCTGAAGAAGAAGAAGAGGCCATGACTTCAAAAAAAAAAGAAAAAAAATTTAGTCCTGGAGAAGAAGAGACCGTAACTTCAAAAAACTTCAAAAAGAAGAAAAAGAAGAGGCCATTCGGAACGAGAATAGATGGGCTTTTGAGTGAGATTGATGCATGTGTTTCCGGAGGGTTTATGATATAACATTATCGATAATAGGTCTTTTGTTTTGTTTTCCTTAGTTACTACACTGTTTGTTTTCTGGTAGATTCATTACTTGAAGGTTTAATATTGCTAGTTTTTGTTTTCGTATGAGCTCTTATCTAAATAAAATCATTATTCAGTCAATATCATCACCATTTATTTTTTATTTATTTACTGGAGTAGATGAATCTTAGATTAAATAAACTGTAAGAAATTAAGGTCACACAATCTTAGATTGTTCAGAGGTGAAGTTCTCTTATCTTTGTCTTTTTTTTGTTTTTTTATTTCTATTCTTTTGTTTGGGTTTGCCTTGTGAATATGTTCTATTTTTTTATTTTTCTTTTGACTAACGAAATTAAGGGGGGTTTACTGCTGCTCTTGTTAATGCCTTTGTGTCTATAATTTTTGAATTTTAAAAACCTTGTGTTGGAATCATTAATTATTGATACTATAACTTTCCCAAAATTCTTTCAATAAGCTATGCTAAATTGGCAAAGCATATCAAAGATGATTACAATGATTTAGCTCCCCTCCTGACTAGAAAAAATAAAAAAAAAATAAAAATAGTGTGCTTAGACTGCTTATATCTCATTTTTGCATGATGATTTTACTGATTTCTTTCATAAAATATTGAAGGTTGAAAACTTCCTAGTTAATACTAATTATATCATTTATTATTTTTATTCAAGGTTAAAAACTTCCAAACTTCAATTTCAATTTCTCAATCAATGTCATTTACTATTTTCTTTTAAGGTGAAAACTTTGAAATTCGAATTTCACAATCAATGCCATTCAAGGTTGAAACTTTGAAAACGTCACAATTAATACTAATTATATCATTTATTATTTTCATTCAAGGTTCTGATTTGATTCAAATTTGAAATTTGAAATAGATTTATGCAATTTTGTGATCCTATTTCTGAGTTACTTGAGGAAAAAAAAATCCTTAATAATTTTTTATATATATTAGTGCAACGCAAACCCAACCCTCTCAATGCTAATTCTGCATAGTGTGCCCTAGCTCTCTACAACCTTTTTCTCTTTACATTTGACCATGTCTTCTTCTTCCTCTTCCTCTACTTCTTCTTCCTCTTCCTCTTCTTCTTCTTCCTCTTCTTCATCTTCTTCCTCTTCGTCTTCTTCTTCTTCATCTTATGAGAAGATGATAAAATTGCGTAGTTCAGAGAAAGACATGTTTGAGGTGGAGGAAGCGGTGATAGTTCAATCGGTGACTATCAAGAACTTGATTGATGATAATTGTGGCTCCTCCTCCTCCTCTTCTTCCTCTTATTCTTCCTCTTCCTCTTATTCTTCTTCCTCTTCTTCATCTTCTTCCTCTTCGTCTTCTTCTTCTTCATCTTATGAGAAGATGTTAAAATTGCGTAGTTCAGAGAAAGACATGTTTGAGGTGGAGGAAGCGGTGATAGTTCAATCAGTGACTATCAAGAACTTGATTGATGATGAATGTGGTGGCGGTGTTATTCCTCTTGAGAATGTCAACAGTCTCGCCCTCGCAAAGGTTCTTGAGTATTGCAACAAGCATCATGCAGAGGAGTCCCACGACGACAACAACATAGAAGCTCTCAAAAAATGGGATGATGAATTTGTTAAGGTGGATCAGCACACCCTCTTCCTTGTAATGATGGTGAGTGCATCTAAATACTCACATCCACATATATAACATTTCTCTCAACCATTTGATATCGATAATCTTATAGTTAGTGAATGGTTTTTAATCCGTCGGTGTATGCTCCTAATTTATTATCTCAAGATAAAAAATAAAAAAAAAATTCGCTGATAAGGGTTAATATAATTGGTAATTTGGATTTGATTTTCAATTTTTGCTTCTTAATAAGTTATATTTATTTTTATTTTAAATTCTCAATTAAGTTGATAGTCGTTCTGATTTGATATTGGGGGTTTGTGTCTCCCTTAATTTAAATTTTCATGTAAACAAAATCACTTCCCATAAAATTTTAACTTTATAAGTGAGACTCTGAGAGTGAAATTTGCAGTGAGGCAGACTCTTAACTGTTATCCTCATATCTCATATGTAGATATATTTTTTCTGAGTGTGTTCTTTTTTTCAATGTATTTTATGGAATTTGATTTAATTATTAAACTTGATTTTGGCAGAGATCAATGAAATTATTTCCATACCATTCAGTTATTAAGAAAAATGAATAATCAAGAAAGCGCAAATTTTAACCGAAGAATCAGTACTTTGCTAAAATTAAAGGTGAAAAAAGGTAAAAATCCATGGAATTGCGTAAATTAATACATATCTGTAATGTGCTATATCTTCGTTTTTTCTATCCTAATTTTTAGAAATTGTGTTGTACTTTATGGAATCTAAGTTTGGATTATGGATTTGTATATTTTAGAAATTTTGTCATGTATGTTTATCAATATATATGAGGCAGGATCCTTTAGAACCAGTGTCAAATTTAAAATTTAACACCTCGTCTAAGAGTCTGTTGGATCTTAGCATCTTAGCGTTGATGTGCTGTTTAATCAAAGTGCTTTTATAGTATTGTTAATTTGTGGTATATTTCTTTGTCAGGCGGCAAATTATTTGAAAATTAAGAGTCTGTTGGAACTGACATGTCAAATTGTGGCAAATTTGATAAAGGATAAGAGTCCAGAGGAGATACGCCAATACTTCAATATAAAGAATGATTTTAGTCCTGAAGAAGAAGAAGAGGCCATAACTTCAAAAAAAAGAAAAAAATTTAGTCTTGGAGAAGAAGAGACCGTAACTTCAAAAAGAAGAAAAAGAAGAGGCCATTCGGAACGAGAATAGATGGGCTTTTGAGTGAGATTGATGCATGTGTTTCCGGAGGGTTTATGATATAACATTATCGATAATAGGTCTTATGTTTTGTTTTCCTTAGTTACTACACTGTTCGTTTTCTGGTAGATTCATTACTTGAAGGTTTAATATTGCTAGTTTTTGTTTTCGTATGAGCTCTTATCTAAATAAAATCATGATTCAGTCAATATCATCACCATGTATTTTTTATTTATTTACTGGAGTAGATGAATCTTAGATTAAATAAACTGTAAGAAATTAAGGTCACACAATCTTAGATTGTTCAGAGGTGACGTTCTCTTATCTTTTTTTTTTTTTTTCTATTCTTTTGTTTGGGTTTGCCTTGTGAATATGTTCTATTTTTTTATTTTTCTTTTGACTAACGAAATTAAGGGGGGTTTACTGTTGCTGCTCTTGTTAATGCCTTTGTGTCTATAATTTTTGAATTTTAAAAACCTTGTGTTGGAATCATTAATTATTGATACTATGACTTTCCCAAAATTCTTTCAATAAGCTATGCTAAATTGGCAAAGCATATCAAAGATGATTACAATGATTTAGCTCCCCTCCCGACCAGAAAAAATAAAAAAATAAAAATAGTGTGCTTAGACTGCTTATATCTCATTTTTGCATGATGATTTTACTGATTTCTTTCATAAAATATTGAAGGTTGAAAACTTCCTAGTTAATACTAATTATATCATTTATTATTTTTATTCAAGGTTAAAAACTTCCAAACTTCAATTTCAATTTCTCAATCAATGTCATTTACTATTTTCTTTTAAGGTGAAAACTTTGAAATTCGAATTACACAATCAATGCCATTCAAGGTTGAAACTTTGAAAACGTCACAATTAATAATAATTATATCTTTTATTATAATCATTCAAGGTTCTGATTTGATTCAAATTTGAAATTTGAAATAGATTTATGCAATTTTGTGATCCTATTTAGTATTGTTAATTTGTGGTATATTTCTTTGTCAGGAGGCAAATTATTTGAAAATTAACAGTCTGTTGGAACTGACATGTCAATTTGTGGCAAATTTGATAAAGGATAAGAGTCCAGAGGAGATACGCCAATACTTCAATATAAAGAATGATTTTAGTCCTGAAGAAGAAGAAGAGGCCTTAACTTCAAAAAAAAGAAAAAAATTTAGTCCTGGAGAAGAAGAGACCGTAACTTCAAAAAGAAGAAAAAGAAGAGGCCATTCGGAACGAGAATAGATGGGCTTTTGAGTGAGATTGATGCATGTGTTTCCGGAGGGTTTATGATATAACATTATCGATAATAGGTCTTATGTTTTGTTTTCCTTAGTTTCTTTTTTATTTATTTACTGGAGTAGATGAATCTTAGCTTAAATAAACTGTAAGAAATTAAGGTCACACAATCTTAGATTGTTCAGAGGTGACATTCTCTTATCTTTGTCTTTTTTTTTTCTATTCTTTTGTTTGGGTTTGCCTTGTGAATATGTTCTATTTTTTTATTTTTCTTTTGACTAACGAAATTAAGGGGGGTTTACTGTTGCTGCTCTTGTTAATGCCTTTGTGTCTATAATTTTTGAATTTTAAAAACCTTGTGTTGGAATCATTAATTATTGATACTATGACTTTCCCAAAATTCTTTCAATAAGCTATGCTAAATTGGCAAAGCATTTCAAAGATGATTACAATGATTTAGCTCCCCTCCCGACCAGAAAAAATAAAAAAATAAAAATAGTGTGCTTAGACTGCTTATATCTCATTTTTGCATGATGATTTTACTGATTTCTTTCATAAAATATTGAAGGTTGAAAACTTCCTAGTTAATACTAATTATATCATTTATTATTTTTATTCAAGGTTAAAAACTTCCAAACTTCAATTTCAATTTCTCAATCAATGTCATTTACTATTTTCTTTTAAGGTGAAAACTTTGAAATTCGAATTACACAATCAATGCCATTCAAGGTTGAAACTTTGAAAACGTCACAATTAATAATAATTATATCTTTTATTATAATCATTCAAGGTTCTGATTTGATTCAAATTTGATGAAATAGATTTATGCAATTTTGTGATCCTATTTAGTATTGTTAATTTGTGGTATATTTCTTTGTCAGGCGGCAAATTATTTGAAAATTAAGAGTCTGTTGGAACTGACATGTCAAATTGTGGCAAATTTGATAAAGGATAAGAGTCCAGAGGAGATACGCCAATACTTCAATATAAAGAATGATTTTAGTCCTGAAGAAGAAGAAGAGGCCTTAACTTCAAAAAAAAGAAAAAAATTTAGTCCTGGAGAAGAAGAGACCGTAACTTCAAAAAGAAGAAAAAGAAGAGGCCATTCGGAACGAGAATAGATGGGCTTTTGAGTGAGATTGATGCATGTGTTTCCGGAGGGTTTATGATATAACATTATCGATAATAGGTCTTATGTTTTGTTTTCCTTAGTTACTACACTGTTCGTTTTCTGGTAGATTCATTAATTGAAGGTTTAATATTGCTAGTTTTTGTTTTCGTATGAGCTCTTATATAAATAACATCATGATTCAGTCAATATCATCACCTTTTATTTTTTATTTATTTACTGGAGTAGATGAATCTTAGATTAAATAAACTGTAAGAAATTAAGGTCACACAATCTTAGATTGTTCAGAGGTGACGTTCTCTTATCTTTTTTTTTTTTTTTCTATTCTTTTGTTTGGGTTTGCCTTGTGAATATGTTCTATTTTTTTATTTTTCTTTTGACTAACGAAATTAAGGGGGGTTTACTGTTGCTGCTCTTGTTAATGCCTTTGTGTCTATAATTTTTGAATTTTAAAAACCTTGTGTTGGAATCATTAATTATTGATACTATAACTTTCCCAAAATTCTTTCAATAAGCTATGCTAAATTGGCAAAGCATATCAAAGATGATTACAATGATTTAGCTCCCCTCCTGACCAGAAAAAATAAAAAAAATAAAAATAGTGTGCTTAGACTGCTTATATCTCATTTTTGCATGATGATTTTACTGATTTCTTTCATAAAATATTGAAGGTTGAAAACTTCCTAGTTAATACTAATTATATCATTTATTATTTTTATTCAAGGTTAAAAACTTCCAAACTTCAATTTCAATTTCTCAATCAATGTCTACTATTTTCTTTTAAGGTGAAAACTTTGAAATTCGAATTTCACAATCAATGCCATTCAAGGTTGAAACTTTGAAAACGTCACAATTAATACTAATTATATCATTTATTATTTTCATTCAAGGTTCTGATTTGATTCAAATTTGAAATTTGAAATAGATTTATGCAATTTTGTGATCCTATTTCTGAGTTACTTGAGGAAAAAAAAATCCTTAATAATTTTTTATATATATTAGTGCAACGCAAACCCAACCCTCTCAATGCTAATTCTGCATAGTGTGCCCTATCTCTCTACAACCTTTTTATCTTTACATTTGACCATGTCTTCTTCTTCTTCCTCCTCTTCTTCTTCTTCTTCTTCTTCCTCCTCCTCTACTTCTTCTTCCTCTTCCTCTTCTTCTTCTTCCTCTTCTTCATCTTCTTCCTCTTCCTCTTCTTCTTCTTCATCTTATGAGAAGTTGTTAAAATTGCGTAGTTCAGAGAAAGACATGTTTGAGGTGGAGGAAGCGGTGATAGTTCAATCGGTGACTATCAAGAACTTGATTGATGATAATTGTGGCTCCTCCTCCTCCTCTTCTTCCTCTTCTTCTTCCTCTTCTTCCTCTTCCTCTTCCTCTTCTTCTTCTTCCTCTTCTTCATCTTCTTCCTCTTCGTCTTCTTCTTCTTCATCTTATGAGAAGATGATAAAATTGCGTAGTTCAGAGAAAGACATGTTTGAGGTGGAGGAAGCGGTGATAGTTCAATCAGTGACTATCAAGAACTTGATTGATGATGAATGTGGTGGCGGTGTTATTCCTCTTGAGAATGTCAACAGTCTCGCCCTCGCAAAGGTCCTTGAGTATTGCAACAAGCATAATACAGAGGAGTCCCACGATGACAACAACAACATAGAAGCTCTCAAAAAATGGGATGATGAATTTGTTAAGGTGGATCAGCACACCCTCTTCCTTGTAATGATGGTGAGTGCATCTAAATATTCACATCCACATATATAACATTTCTCTCAACCATTTGATATCGATAATCTTATAGTTAGTGAATGGTTTTTAATCCGTCGGTGTATGCTCCTAATTTATTATCTCAAGATAAAAAATTAAAAAAAAAAATTGCTGATAAGGGATAATATAATTGGTAATTTGGATTTGATTTTCAATTTTTGCTTCTTAATAAGTTATATTTATTTTTATTTTAAATTCTCAATTAAGTTGATAGTCGTTCTGATTTGATATTGGGGGTTTGTGTCTCCCTTAATTTAAATTTTCATGTAAACAAAATCACTTCCCATAAAATTTTAACTTTATAAGTGAGACTCAGAGAGTGAAATTTGCAGTGAGGCAGACTCTTAACTGTTATCCTCATATCTCATATGTAGATATATTTTTTCTGAGTGTGTTTTTTTTTTTCAATGTATTTTATGGAATTTGATTTAATTATTAAACTTGATTTTGGAAGAGATCAATGAAATTATTTCCATACCATTCAGTTATTAAGAAAAATGAATAATCAAGAAAGTGCAAATTTTAACCGAAGAATCCGTACTTTGCTAAAATTAAAGGTGAAAAATGGTAAAAATCCATGGAACTGAATAAATTAATACATATCTGTAATGTGCTATATCTTCGTTTTTTCTATCCTAATTTTTAGAAATTGTGTTGTACTTTATGGAATCTAAGTTTGGATTAGGGATTTGTATATTTTAGAAATTTTGTCATGTATGTTTATGAATATATATGAGGCAGGATCCTTTAGAACCAGTGTCAAATTTAAAATTTAACACCTCGTCTAAGAGTCTATTGGATCTTAGCATCTTAGCGTTGATGTTCTGTTTAATCAAAGTTCTTTTATAGTATTGTTAATTTGTGGTATATTTCTTTGTCAGGTGGCAAAATATTTGAAAATTAAGAGTCTGTTGGAACTGACATGTCAAATTGTGGCAAATTTGATAAAGGATAAGAGTCCAGAGGAGATACGCCAATACTTCACTATAAAGAATGATTTTAGTCCTGAAGAAGAAGAAGAGGCCATAACTTCAAAAAAAAGAAAAGAATTTAGTCCTGGAGAAGAAGAGACCGTAACTTCAAAAAGAAGAAAAAGGAGAGGCCATTCGGAATGAGAATAGATGGGCTTTTGAGTGAGATTGATGCATGTGTTTCCGAAGGGTTTATGATATAACATTATCGATAATAGGTCTTTTGTTTTGTTTTCCTTAGTTACTACACTGTTCGTTTTCTGGTAGATTCATTACTTGAAGCTTTAATATTGCTAGTTTTTGTTTTCGTATGAGCTCTTATCTAAATAAAATCATGATTCAGTCAATATCATCACCATTTATTTTTTATTTATTTACTGGAGTAGATGAATCTTAGATTAAATAAACTTTAAGAAATTAAGGTCACACAATCTTAGATTGTTCAGAGGTGACGTTCTCTTATCTTTGTCTTTTTTTTTTTCTATTCTTTTGTTTGGGTTTGCCTTGTGAATATGTTCTATTTTTTTATTTTTCTTTTGACTAACGAAATTAAGGGGGGTTTACTGTTGCTGCTCTTGTTAATGCCTTTGTGTCTATAATTTTTGAATTTTAAAAACCTTGTGTTGGAATCATTAATTATTGATACTATAACTTTCCCAAAATTCTTTCCATAAGCTATGCTAAATTGGCAAAGCATATCAAAGATGATTACAATGATTTAGCTCCCCTCCTGACCAGAAAAAATAAAAAAATAAAAATAGTGTGCTTAGACTGCTTATATCTCATTTTATCATGATGATTTTACTGATTTCTTTCATAAAATATTGATGGTTGAAAACTTCCTAGTTAATACTAATTATATCATTTTTGTAATACGTGATGTTAACCAACCGGTTCTAGAACGGGGTGTTACACTGGCATATCTGGAAAGCCAAAAATGAGTTAGTGTTCCAAGGGAAAACCTTGCAGGAAAGGAGTACGTCTTTGGCCATTAAATCTTTCGTCCTTAATACCATCGAATCTCAGAGGTTAATACATACCAGTGGCATTCAGAATACAAGAACGGTCCAGGAAATTGGTTGGCAGCTCCTTCATTCTAGATGGGTTAAAGTTAACGTTGATGGCTCAAGTAAAAATGGAGGAACAAGCTCTATCTTTGGTGGGGTTATGAGGGACGATGAGGGAAGATGGCTTGGAGGTTTCTGCGGTAGACTTGGGTTTGGAAACTCCCTCGTTGCTGAGTTGCGTGGCTTCCTGGAGGGTGTGGAGCAAACGAAGAAGGCTGGATTCAGAAATGTTTGCTTTGAAGGAGACTCGTTGGTGGCAGTTAATTTAATCAAAAATGGCTGTGAGGAGAACCATCCTCTAGCTCATTTGGTCAACAGAATTAAAATGACCATTGCTGATGATTGGAATACGGTTATAACACATACCCACAGAGAGGGGAACATGCTAGCAGACTGGCTAGCAGCTTACGCACACCAACTAGATAATTGAGAGGTTCATGTTTTTTCTGTTCCACTTCTTGGGTGTAGAATTTTTCTAGATAGAGATGCTTTGGGCATTACTCTTCCTATAAGCTGTATTATGTAATTGACTTTTCCCTTATTCCAAAAAAATATATATATATATTTTTTATGAGTGACAAACTAGTTTATTTGCTTACACCAATATGATTACCATCCTTCCTAATCTTGGTAATTCATGATATAACAGTGAAAGACAATATTTGCTTGTTGTGGTACATGTAATAACAAGAGACAATTATAACATGGAAAAGTTAAGTGACAAGGCATCAATCTAATCCAAACCTTAAAGGGAAAGGATAGTTAAGCTGGACCCACATTGCTTGTCTAATGGATTGAACATAGTATAGGTAATAATAAACTAAGGATTTCTTAAAATGTTGTGGTCATTGTGTGGTGACAGCTATTATATAATATGTATATAGTCATATCTCATATTGTAGGTTCTAGCAGAAAATTTCTACAACATTTTTTGTCTGAATACTTTCTGTAAATGATTGCATAACTTGACTTAGGAGTATCAGAATTTGGTGAAACCGGTGCCATAAAAAAGCTGACTCATTAAGCTATTATTCTGCAAATTTATAGTCTGTTTGAGAATACTTAGTGGCTTCAGTTCCGTTAGAAAGTTGACAGATTATTTCGATTGCTGTCATAGATTACTGATTTGAACAGCCAACTTCCTGGATGGATATCTCGACCTAGAGACCTCAAAACAATGTGGTTCTAATTGCATATCAAATATAGATAAGTGTATTATATGCCTCTAAAATATCAGATCAATTGAGCAAAAATTCAAGGAGTTGTGCAAGATGTAATTTGACTGCCTTGTTTTGCACTTCAAGCTGAATAGCTAACTTGATAGCTGCACATCTCAGGCCTCAGGAATCCAATTCATGTGATTCTTGAGGCCACAAATCAGGGGACTAAAGTACTTTCAGACTGGAGAGTTTCGTATTCTTGGGATTGGTATGTCAAAATACGTATAGTTGGAACCAACTCTACGTAAAAATCAACAAAATGTTGTAATGTGTCATCTATGTCCACTGTTTTCAAAAAATCTATTTCTGGATCTACAAACCTCCAAAGGAGTAAAATCTTATATCATTTTGAAGTCCCAGAGGTCGACTTTACTCCATTGAAATTTCAAGTCATTTGGTAAAGATTTCGAATTTATATGATTTTCTGAAGTCAAGTCTAAATAAACACAAGTTGTGACATTTATTTTCCACTTACTCATCATATATGTTCTGTCTTCCTTGAGACAATGTGTAACTCAAGTGTGCATTGCATCCAAGTATGCTTTCTGTTCAACCAAAGTTCATGGAAATTGCATTGTACGGTTATAACCAGATAAGTTTGTGGCTAGTATATTAGTTACCACATAGCTTACTAATTGGTGGAAAATTTATATATCTAAGATATGTGTGAATGATTATTGCTGGACATATAGTAGTCTCTCATGTCACTATACTTTGTGCTACTTTTATAGCATTGTGTGATTTAATTTAAAGTTATCTTATATATGATGTTGACTGCCCAAGTGTTCAGATTATACATGAGAATCCACGAATGAAAGACCAAACTAATATTCATGAGTATATATATATTCGTTTGTGGGATGGGTCTTGTGCTAAGATTATATAACTAAGTATTATGTTAATGCCTACATTTTTTGGACCCTATGTACTCTTTTGGAAGGATAATGCCAATATGCATGCTTCAGGGTTGCCAAGAATGCTATAAAGTTTGATGTGCAAATTATTATGAGAAAGCTTATGAGTATTATGATAGGTGTTCTCTGCCTATATGTTTAAAGCTTCCATTTTATTAAAATTATGATGAAAAAGGGTACTTAAGTGAAGATAGCACGTTACTATGAGTATTATTCATGGGAGCATTTACGGATAAGTTATTGTCTCTCGAAAGAGATATAGCTTCAAGTTTCATGCTAAGTCGGTTGTGATATTGTGAATATGTTTTATTGGGATTGCTATTTTTTTGGCTCCTGATAATAAGCTACATGTAAAATAAATAAATAAATAATGATGAAGACATGATATTTTGGTTATGTAACTGAAGCATGCTGTTAAAGTGATGGCTTGAATGAGTGATTACACTCTTGTCATTAAATATAGACACATGAAATAATGTGGTTTAAATCTTCTATGACTGTTTGAGGATATCACTCTGTATTTGTAAGATGAATTGATTTGTATAGCAAATACGTTACATGTATTAGTGACGAAGATGATGAATCCAAGGATGTAGAATTCCCTTAGAAGTTTATATAAACCCCTGGCCAGGTGAATGGATAAGTTAAAACCCCGATTAGGAGACGTCCTATAGTAAGCTTAGCTCACAGAGGTATTATATGGATTTTGTTGTTGGGTTGTCCAAGACTCGAGATGGATATGATTCTATATGGGTTATGGTTGATAGGCTTACGAAGTATGTCCATTTTTTGCCAGTGAAGGTGACTTTTTCTACAGAGCAGTTGGCTCGACTCTATCTGAAGGATATTTTGAGACTTCACGGGGTGCCCGAGAGCATTGTAAGTGATTGGGACCCAAGGTTCACATCTCGCTTCTAGGGAGCACTACAGCAAGCTTTCGGCACTTAGTTGCGACTGAGCACGGCTTATCATCCTCAGACTGATGGTCAAACAGAGATGACTATTCAGACCCACAGGTACTACTATTGTCGATTTTTAGTCTCCGGCAACGGCGCCAAAAACTTTTTTCCTCCCATTTTCCTCATTTCTTCTCCTCACCCGTAGCTGCCTCTTTCTCTCAAACAAAGAAGAGCTTTCTTTTTTCCTCCCATTTTGCTCAACTATTCACTCCTAATGCAAGAGAGACAAATACCCAATCTTCATCCTCTACCTCATCTCCACATCTTTGTCATTTGATGTTTATTTGTGAGAGGAAAAGAAACCCACTTTGAGAGAGAGCATTTCAGATTTGGGCAAGGAGGAAGAGTTTTAGTGGATAAATACTTAAGTTATTATTGCAATCTTTGTTATTGAAGCTTCCAAGGTAAGTACCCAACTTCCCTTTTGTGTTTTTGGAGAAAATACATGAGATTAGGGTTTGTAAATTGGGATTTGATGGTATGGATAGTTAGATAGTTATTTGGATATAATTTCCTTTTTAAATATGCTTAGGAGTGCTTCTTGATGAAAGAGAACAAAAGAAATCACTGTTTAGCTCACTGTAGAAAATCATGGTTTTGACTATATGTCAATTTCGAAAACTTAATGGTATGAGTAGTTGGAGGGTGATTTGTAGGTTGGTCCCTTTGTTAAACATGCTTGGGATAGGTTCCCAAGAAAGAAAAAATTATAAAATCGCCCTTTAGAACATTTTGATAAATTGGAGTCAAAATCAAGTGTAGGTGTCTTGTATGTGTAGTATTGGAAATTAAATGTGATACTTTAGTTATGTACTAATTGTCTTCACATCTTAGAACTAGGTTGTGACCTTGCGAGAGATCGCATTTGTGACTCTATGGACACGAGATTTGTTGGAGGACATTGCTTGTTAGGTAAGCTTTCGGTCCTTAGGGTTAATCTTCCGTTTGTTCCACCAAACTTCAAGGAAGGGTGGTTCTTTCATACGGTATATGGATATAAACTGTTATATGTTGCATGTTAATGGGATGAAAATTTGTTCCCATCTAAGCTCATTTTGGCAGTAAAAGGCCATCTGTTCCTTCATCTGGTGACCAATTTTTGCATTAAAAACACATGTTTAGATCTCTATAACAAAAACACAGTAAGGAACAGTTGATGAAGTAATCATTTGAGAAATATAGGAAAAAAGGGAATAGATTGGTTCATTAAATGCACCTGTAACTCAATCTCTCTGACCACTTTGCAGGAAACGTTGAAAAGAAGCTTCCAAAAAGTAGGAAGAAATGTGTACAGCAGAGAATAAAGAGTTACCATTAGGTGAAAGGAAAAGCAAGCATGGAAAATGCAGAAGAAAAGATAAATCTCAACAATAAGTGTTCCCAGAAGAGCACTTTTCACACTGCCCCTTCATGCAATCAAGAAAACAACTCAAATGAAATTACAAGTGTTCCCAGAAGAGCACTTTTCACAACACTACCTTCCTCCTCTAATTAAGTTGTCTGAAGCACTATATGTTTGTTCAGGTCATTTCCTCAACCTGAAACACCAGTATCACAAGCACTATATGTTTGTTTGATTCTTTATTGGATAATAATGTAAAATTTATTATTTTTTATATTAAAAAATTTAAAAATTTAAATTAATTTTTTTAGCTATTTGAGTAAGTTTATAAATTTTTTTAATATGAACTATAGATTTATATATAATCACCGATTCATGCGATTCAACCAATGAACCACTAGTTGAACCACTAACCCAGTATCTCGACCGAGTTAATGACCAGACCGATTTTAATAACATTGCTCTCAGGCGCTTATTTTCCTGATAGAGTCACCGCACATGTTTAATTATATATAGGCTTTCATATAGAAAGAATCATGGAACAGTGTCCAACAAATCCCTTTTTTAAAAAAATTTATTAAATGTCATGCCAATAGTATTTTTAAAAAGATTGCCATGCGTCCAAACTCGCTACGCTTAGTAGCAAGTTTGGTTATGTCACGTGGTACGTTCCCATTAGCATAACAAACTCGCTACTAGGGGTAGAAAGTTTAGTGGTCAAAGCATTGTTTTTTTTGTACCAGTTGATTGCCCTTTTGTTTGGCCTGCTTCACAAAATTATCTTGGCGGCTATTGTTTTAGTTTAAATAAAAATAGTGTTTTATAATAAATTTCTATATGTTTCAAATTGTATATCAAAATACATTTATATTTATTATAATAATTTAGCAAATATATACACCACTTACTTAATAATCGCGTGCATGGCATGAATAATTAGATCTACATTTTTACTTATATCGAAAAATAAAAGATATAAGCTATGCTTTATGGCAATCTTATATGTTTTGAGTTATCTAACATTTAAACATTCAAAATCAAATTAAGCAAATGATGATAGGGAAAAGTGTTTTCATTTTAAATGACATAAAGTTATGTCATTTTGAGAGAGAGAGAAAGACACAAATAAAAATATATTTTTTAATTAAAATTTAAATAAATAAAACCACCCACTTTCTTTCTATCCCATGATTTTCATTCCTTGTGTCTATCTCTCTCCTAAAATGACAAACATTAAACCCATGATGATAATGCACAAAAGAGGTTAAAGAATATCAACCTAGAAAATAAAAGAAAGAAATAACAGTTTCAACTTCAATTGAATACAAAAGGCCATAAAGCCTATTACAATCATGAACAGAGATATATAGGAGGTTTCTTACTCTAAAGCCAGATCCGGATCCTCTACAATTTCTTAGTGTTAATCTTTAAAAAAGTGTTATTTTATGGTAAAAGAATCATTATAAAGACAACCCAAAAATTGTGAAGAATTGGATATGCATATGATGATGAAGGGTTTTTAACTGCTGGGAATGCCACTTTCATAAAAGTCGATGGGGTTCTCTTTGGAAATTAAGTTGTTCTTCTTTGTCTTTTTTTCTTCTTTTTTTCTATTCTTTTGTTTGGGTTTGCCTTGTGAATATGTTCTATTTTTTTATTTTTCTTTTGACTAACGAAATTAAGGGGGGTTTACTGTTGCTGCTCTTGTTAATGCCTTTGTGTCTATAATTTTTGAATTTTAAACCTTGTGTTGGAATCATTAATTATTGATACTATAGCTTTCCCAAAATTCTTTCAATAAGCTGTGCTAAATTGGCAAAGCATATCAAAGATAATTACAATGATTTTGCTCCCCTCCTGACCAGAAAAAATAAAAAAATAAAAATAGTGTGCTTAGACTGCTTATATCTCATTTTTTCATGATGATTTTACTGATTTCTTTCATAAAATATTGAAGGTTGAAAACTTTCTAGTTAATACTAATTATATCATTTATTATTTTTATTCAAGGTTAAAAACTTCCAAACTTCAATTTCAATTTCTCAATCAATGTCATTTACTATTTTCTTTTAAGGTGAAAACTTTGAAATTCGAATTTCACAATCAATGCCATTCAAGGTTGAAACTTTGAAAACGTCACAATTAATAATAATTATATCTTTTATTATAATCATTCAAGGTTCTGATTTGATTCAAATTTGAAATTTGAAATAGATTTATGCAATTTTGTGATCTATTTCTGAGTTACTTGAGGGAAAAAAAATCCTTAATAGTTTTTTATATATATTAGTGCAACGCAAACCCAACCCTCTCAAATGCTGACCCAAAAAGAGTTGCAGAGAATGAGAGTTGCACACCATAAAGGGATACTATACCTTTATTAACGTTATTATAATCTTGGCCACCGCCTCCTTAAAGATCTAAACTTATGTCCTTTTATATCCTAACCGTTGATTTGCGTTCATCAACGATTAAGATTTATTAGGTCAAATTTATTAATTAATTATTAATTCACAATAAAACCCAATAAATCTTACCTGTTAATTGACGGAAATCAACTGTTATGATCTAAAATGATATAAGATTAGATCCTTTAAAAGGACAAATATTTTTTCATAATTAATTTGATTGACTGAAATATATATTTTTGGTTAAATAAAGATAACAAGAAAAGATGATACGATGCGGGTAATTTTCGTTTTTTTCTTAAGAGTCTATTTAGATGGACTTTCTCAGTTTATGTGTATTTCGACTTTTAAAAAAAACTAAAAAAATAAAATAAAACCAAAGTGAGATTACAATCTTGGCCACCGCCTCCTTAAAGATTTTATTTTATTTTTTATTTTTATTAAAAAAACCCGTTATTACCATAAGTTGGATCTTGAAAGATAATAGTTTTTTTGAATATCTTTGCGTATTTTATAAGGGATACTAATTAATTGTATCCGAAAACAAGGATTAATTAATAGATAATCTCATGATTTTGATAAGATTACATCAAATTATAGATTAAAATTTACCATGTAATCTTATCAATCAGTATTTTGACGGAACAAATAATAAAGTGAATTTTCAACCAGTATAAATAAATCTTATGAATTCCCAAGTAATACATATATAATCTAGATAATGAATTTAGAATATCTTGTTCTGATTTGATTCAAATTTGAAATAGATTTATGCAATTTTGTAATCCTATTTCTGAGTTACTTGAGGGGAAAAAAATCCTTAATAATTTTCTATATATATAAGTGCAACGCAAACCCAACCCTCTCAATGCTTATTCTACTCATTGTGCCCTATCTCTCTACAATCTTTTTCTCTTTACATTTGACCATGTCTTCTTCTTCTTCTTCTTCTTCTTCTTTTTCTTCTTCTAACAAGATGATAAAATTGCGTAGTTCAGAGAAAAACATGTTTGAGGTGGAGGAAGCGGTGATAGTTCAATCGGTGTTATTCCTCTTGAGAATGTCAACAGTCTCGTCCTCGCAAAGGTTCTTGAGTATTGCAACAAGCATCATGCAGAGGACGACGACAACAACAACATAGATGCTCTCAAAAAATGGGATGATGAATTTGTTGAGGTGGATAAGCACACCCTCTTCCTTGTATTGATGGTGAGTGCATCTAAATATTCACATCCACATATATAACAATTGTCTCAACCATTTAATAATGTTATAGTTAGTGAATGGTTTTTAATCCGATGGTGTATCCTCCTAATTTTAACATGGATTTTATTATCTCGAGATAACAAAAATTAAAAAAAATAATAATTGTTTCGCTGATAAGTGTTAATAACTTAATATTATTGGTAATTTGGATTTGATTTTCAACTTTTGCTCTATATTTAATTTTATTTTAAATTCTCAATTAAATAGAATGTCATTCTGATTTGAGGGGTTTGTGTCTCCCTGAATTTGAATTTTCAAGTAAAAAAAATCACTTCCCATAAAATTTTAACTTTATAAGTGAGTAAAATGAATAATCAAGAAAGCGCAAATTTTAACTGCAGAATCAGTACTTTGCTAAAATTAAAGGTGAAAAAAGGTAAAAATCCATTGAATTGCGCAAATTAATACATATCTGTAATGTGCTACATCTTCGTTATTTCTATCCTAATTTTTACAAATTGTGTTTTACTTTATGGAATCTAACTTTGGATTAGGGATTTGTATATTTTAGAAATTTTGTCATGTATGTTTATCCATATATATATATCTTAGCGTTGATGTGTTGTTTAATCAAAGTGCTTTTATAGTATTGTTAATTTGTGGTACTTTTCTTTTTCAGGCGGCAAATTATTTGGAAATTGAGAGTCTGTTGGATCTGACATGTCAAACTATGGCAAACTTGATAAAGGATGAGAGTCCAGAAGAGATACGCCAATACTTCAATATAAAGAATGATTTTAGTCCTGAAGAATAGGAGATATGCCAATACTTCAATATAAAGAATGAATTTAGTCCTGAAGAAGAAGAGGCCATTCAGAATGAGAATAAATGGGCTTGTTATGGATATGAATATCATATCCCAACTACTCACCTAAGAATCTACTAAGAGATAGATTCATGAATATCTCAACAACATTAAACAGTCAAAGGGCACAAGATAAGGGTCACATCCCAACAGAAAGGGAGCTGAACCCTAATGCAATCTGGGGAGATCAAAACGCCCAACCTAGGAAGGTAATCCTTATAAATAAGAGCCTAAGGACCCCAGGTACACACTTTGAACCTATTTACGAATACTTCCCACATTGTGCACACACCCACCCCTTGGCTATAAGCCTATTGCTTGTGCGCAGTGATTGAGACCTTGACTATAAACCTAGTATACATCTTATTATACATTATCTGAGCGCATACCTCACGGTATAGCAATACGGTCTATCCAGGACCTAACATTGGCGCCGTCTGTGGGGACGATAAATTTCGATTCCCATTCCACGATGACGAACACCCGTTCGACGTCTAGCACTTCCCAAATGCCTCCACACCAACCTGCATTGGAACAACTCCAATCAGTTGTGACCCCTGTGCTAGTAGAAGTCCAGGTCAGCGAGGTCGGCACTCAAGGACTGCCCTCCAGAACCCAACCCAACACGATAGCGGGCCCAGTGCGCCCACCTCCACATAATGAACAATTCAGGGACATAACCACTGTGGCCATGAATGCGATCCTCCAAAGGATGCAGGAGATGGAGAACAGATTCCTGGCTCAACAAGGGCTGAATGCCCAGAGGATGGAGGCGCTGGAGGCTGAGCTGCAAAATCAAAACCTTGTGGGACGAGCTGGAGGAGCAGGCCGAGGTGGAAGAGCAGGCCAAGCTAGAGGAGCAGGACGAGGTGGAAGCGCAGGCCAGGCTAATGAGCCACAACATCAAAACGCGGCCACGATAGAAGGAAATATGTAGAATTCCCCGCCATGACAACCACCAGGAGGGCGGAGGACTAGTCAACAACCAAGGAGATAATTATCTCCTTCATGAGGAGGCTAATGATAGCCCATTCACTGAAAGGCTCATGAACTTGGCAATACCGCCGAGATTCAAGAGTGCCAAGATACCACCGTACGACGAAAGTCAAGACCCGGAGGCCCATTTAGAGGCTTTCAAGACCGAAATGTTGTTCAATGGGATAACTAGACCTATCAAGCCAGAATCTTCGCGACGATGTTAACAGGCCAGGCAATGGCCTGGATAACCAGGCTTCCTAGGAACTCGATTGACTCGTTCGAGGACCTAGACCGAACTTTCCGGTTGAATTTCGCAACAAGCAAGGCGCATCCAATGCCGGCCTACGCCTTGGGAAGAATCCGAAAAAAGGAGAATGAATCATTGAGGAAATACCTCAATAGGTTCAAAGATGCCACCCTAAAGGTTCAGAATTTAACTGAGCCAGTACACTTGCATCTGATCATCTCGGGATTAGATGGCGATTCTCCACTGGCGAAGTCAATTTACAAGAACCCGGTCAATGACCTGGAGGAGTTCCGACGAAGGTCGGACAAATACATTGATGTGGAGGACATGCAGAAGGCTTATGGGGAATCCAGAGGTCGAAGCCCGAATAACAAGAGTCCAAGCAAGAAAAACAAAGACCGGGATCAACGGGGGGCGAAGAAGGGAAAAGACACTCGGGAGAATAGGTCGGATGACCGATCCCCAAGGAGCAAATATGATGATTACACGCCTTTGAACATGTCCAGGTCTAGGATATGGAAAGAGGTGGCCCAGACTGAAATGCGCAATGTCGAGAGACCTCGACCCCTGAAAGCCAAGAGTGGATTGGATAGAAACAAATACTGCGCTTTCCATGACCAGAACGGTCACATCACGGATGACTGCTGGGACCTCCGAGATGCCATCGAAAAACACATCAGAGAGGGGAAATTGAAACAATACATCATCAGAACTCAGGGCAAGAAGAATAATAAGCGAAGGCGGAGAAGCCAGAGCCTAAGTCGGAGCCTGAAGAGAGAGGATAGAAAGGATCAGAGACAAGACCGCCCTACAAAGGGCAAAGAGGTCGAAGATAAAGATGAGGTTTTTCAGGAAGCCGAATTTGAGTGCAACGTGATAAGCGGAGCTCTGGGTGGAGGAGGAGACACGGCCAACGCAAGAAGAAAGTACCTGAAGGAGGTCATGTCAGTAAGAGACAGGCCAACCTTCAAAGGGAAACCCAACAATTCTACCCCCCAAGACTGTTCTTCACTCAGGAGGAACTAGAAATGGTTGTACCCGGACACACTGACGGCTTGGTGATCACTGGAGTGCTAGTCAATTGCCGGGTTAAGAGAATCTTTATTGATCACGGGAGCTCGGCAGACATACTTCTCTAGGACGCTTTTCAAAGGATGAACCTGGACGAGAAGGACTTGAAACCATGCATCACCGAGCTGGTCGGGTTCAATGGAGCGTCATCCCCCCCAAAGGGCTACATTGATTTGAAGCTGACCTTAGGGACGAAGGACTCATTCCGTGCTGGAAGGGTTCGTTTCGTCGTAGTAGACACCGAGTCGTCCTACAATGTGATCATTGGCCGACCTACAATACACGACTGGAACATGTTGATCTCCACCAAGCATCAAGCCCTGAAGACGCTGGGGGCAAAGAACGAAGTTATCACCATAAGAGGGGATCAGAAAGAATCCAGGGAGTGCTACTATGAGACCCTACGAGTAAATCAAAGAGGCCCGTCTTCTCCCCCTCGGCACAAAAATGGAGGAGGTAGGGACCAATCTCTACACCCATGTGGAAACGAAGTAAACTTGGTGGAGCTGGACATGAGGGAGGAGCTCCAAGCCCCTCGTCCATAACCCCAAGGAGAGCTGGAAGACGTCAGCATTAGGAAGGAAGAAAAAGGGCACACTAAGGTGGGAAAGGGCTTTGAGGACGAGTTCAAAAGGGAGCTGGCCGCTTTCCTAAGTGAAAACTCCGACGTGTTCGCATGGAAGGCTTCGGAGATCCCGGGAATAGACCCAGCTTTCTGCTGTCATAAGCTCTCTATGTACCCGGGATCGAAGCCAGTGTCCCAAAAGAAGAGGAAGATAGGATCTGACCGACGTCAGGCTTTGAACGAACACGTGGACGAGCTGTTGGAGGCCGGTTTCATCAGGGAAATACAATACACCACCTGGTTATCCAACGTGGTGATGGTGAAGAAACCGAGTGGGAAGTGGAGAATTTGCGTGGACTACACCAACCTCAATAAGGTCTGCCCGAATGATTCGTACCCGATGCCAAACATTGACCAGCTAGTTGACAATTCGTCAGGATTTCAGCTACTATCTTTCATGGACGCATACTCCGAGTATAACCAAATCCCGCTACACCCTGATGACCACGAGAAGACCTCGTTTATCTCGGAAAAGGGAAACTTTTGCTACAACGTCATGCCTTTTGGCCTCAAGAATGCAGGGGCAACCTACCAAAGGATGATGAACCGTTTTCCAAGATCAAATTGGAAGAAACCCAGAGGTGTACATCGACGACATGATCGTCAAGTCAGCGCATATAACTACACATATAGCCGACCTCAGGGAAACATTCGAGCAACTAAGAGCTCGAAAGATCATATTGAACCCGGCCAAATGCGCCTTCGGAGTACCAGCTGGAAAATTCTTGGGCTTCATGCTCACCAACCGGGGAATTGAGGCCAACCCTGACAAATGCAAGGCCGTCCTCGCGATGAAGCAACCAGAAAGCAAGAGAGAAATCCAACAACTCACGGGTCGCCTTGCGGCCTTAACAAGATTTCTGCCCAAGTCGGCAGAAAAGGCTTTACCTTTCTTTAAGCTCCTTAAAAAGGAGGCAGAGTTCGGATGAGGGGAAGAATGCAAAAGGGCATTTGAAAATATAAAGAGTTGCCTGGCCACCCCCCGCACTGTCCAAGCCAGAGCCCGGAGAAGCATTGATCTTATACCTTTCTGTGGGCGAAGAGGCCATCAACGCCGCTCTGGTAAGGGAGACCGACAAATCACAACAGCCGATCTACTACGTAGGCCGGACACTGCAAGGACCTGAACTCCGTTACCAGAAGCTCGAGAAGGTGGCGTTTGCTCTCCTTACCACGGCAAGGAGACTCCGACCTTACTTCCAAGGGCACCGAGTAGTCGTGAGAACCAACTAGCCCATCAGGCAAGTGTTACACAAGCCGGATCTAGCTGGGAGGATGATTAACTGGGCTGTCGAGCTCTCCGAGTTCGACATTTCATACGAACCTCGGCAGGCAATCAAGTCTCAGGCGCTGGCCGATTTTATCTTGGAGTTAACCCCGTCCAAAGAAAAGAGAGAAGGGAATGAAGATCTCTGGACGATATACGTCGATGGATCCTCAAACTCTAAAGGGAGCGGAGCTGGGGTAATAATTGAAAGCCCGGAGGGAGTGTCCATTGAAACTTCACCTCAAAGGGAGCGGAGCACTGAATTCCCATTAATCATGATTCCCGGTCACTAAAAAATTTCTCTTGTACCAAACACACCCTAAAGGAAGCGGAGCTGGGGTAGTAATTGAAAGCCCGGAGGGAGTGTCCATTGAACATTCACTTCACCTAGCATTCCCAACCTCGAATAACCAAGCTGAATATGAGGCTTTCATATCAGGGATTGTGCAAGCAAAGGAGCACGGAGCAAGAAGGATAAAAATCCTCAGTGATTCGCAACTGGTAACTTCACAAGTTGAAGGAAAATATCAAGCTAAGGGACCTCTCATGATGAAATATCTCCAACAAGTCAAGGAGCTGTTGGCCGAATTCGACGAGGTAATAATCCAGTATATACCCCGAAATGAAAACAGCAGGGCGGACATCCTGTCAAAGCTCGCCAGCTCGAATGGATCGGGAAATCACCGAACCGTGATATAGCAAAGCATCTTAGAGCCGACCTGCGTCATGGTCATAACCGCGACTGAGGATTGGAGAAGGCCAATAGTGGCCTACTTGGAAAAAGGGGTCCTGCCAGACGAGACACAAGAGGCCAGAAAACTTGTTAAGAACTCGGCCTGCTTCACTTCACCATAGTAGAAGGGCAACTATGCAAAAAGGGCTTCTACACACCCATGCTGAAATGCCTAAATAAAAATGAAGCTGAATATGCGTTGGCCGAGATCCATGAAGGCATAAATGGACATCACATGGGAGGAAAAGCCCTAGCCAGGAAGGCACTGAGGGCAGGATATTACTGGCCTACTATGGAGGCAGACGCGAAGGAGCACGTCAAAAGGTGCGAACAGTGTCAGAAGCACGCGTTCATCCTTCGTGCACCCCCTGAAGAGCTGCAAACTATCACGGCACCATGGCCATTCTTCAAATGGGGGATGGACCTGTTGGGACCCTTCACCGCGGCTGAAGGACAGCTCAAGTGGTTGATAGTGGCAGTCGACTACTTCACCAAATGGATCGAGGCCGAACCCCTCACCACCATTACCTCGGCTAGGATTCAAAGATTCTTTGAAAGAAACTTGATTAGCCGATTCGGAATTCCTGCCGAGATCATCACAGACAATGGAACACAGTTCGCTGATAAAAAGTTCCAGGAGTTAATGACCGACTTCAAGATCACACATCGGTTTGCATCAGTGGAACATCCTCAGACCAACGGACAAGCCGAGTCTGCTAACAAGGTGATTATCAATGGGCTCAAGAAAAGGTTGTTCGATGCCAAAGGAAATTGGGTGCAACAACTACACCTCGTCTTGTGGGGTTACAGGACAAGCACCCAATCCGCCACTGAAGAAACCTAGTAACTGCTAGATTCAATAAGAAGGTCAGACCTCGGTCATTTCAGAGCGGCGACTTGGTGCTAAGAAGAGTCGACATCGGCAACAAGAACGCCAGAGATGGAAAGCTCGCCGCGAACTGGGAAGGCCCCTGCAAAATCAAGGAAAATTTGGGAAAGGGAGCCTACACCTTGGAAACTATCTCCAACAAACCAGTAAAGAGAACTTGGAACGCGGACAAGCTAAAGGTCTACTATAGTTAGACTTGAAGTCCATGAGGTCGCAGCCGAAAGTCGTAACATGACCAAGAACTTCAACTCGGCCCGATACAACGAAGTCGAAACTCGGAACAAACAATGCCTGAAGGCATAGGTCGGACTCGTGGCGAATCCGACATGTTAAAAACCGATTTCAACATACAATACCAAGGAAGGTCAAAAAGCATCACGCGAACGACCTCGGCAAAAGTGATTCCGAGTAATGTCGTGGACCCAAACTTTCAAAGGCTCAATACCGAAATGAGTGAACTCGGGTGAATCAAATCCGAGATGATATAGCAAACACCTCGGCATTCCGAGCCTCGGAATACCGAGCTGGGGGGAAACTGTTATGGATATGAATATCATATCCCAACTACTCACCTAAGAATCTACTAAGAGATAGATTCATGAATATCTCAACAACATTAAACAGTCAAAGGGCACAAGATAAGGGTCACATCCCAACAGAAAGGGAGCTGAACCCTAATGCAATCTGGGGAGCTCAAAAGGCCCAAGCCTAGGAAGGTAATCCTTATAAATAAGAGCCTAAGGACCCCAGGTACACACTTTGAACCTATTTACGAATACTGCCCACACTGTGCACACACCCACCCCTTGGCTATAAGCCTATTGCTTGTGCGCAGTGATTGGGACCTCGGCTATAAGCCTAGTATACATCTGATTATACATTATCTCTGAGCGCATACCTCACGGTATAGCAATACGGTCTATCCAGGACCTAACATGGCTTTTGAGTGAGATTGATGCTTGTGTTTCCAGAGGGTTTATGATATTACATTATCGATTATAGGTCTTATGTTTTGTTTTCCTTAGTTACTACACTGTTTGTTTTGTGGTAGATTCATTACTTGAAGCTTTATATATATATATATATATATATATATATATATATATGTTATGGACCAGGGAAAGGCCCACGACAGCAAGAAGCCCAACCTACACAAGCCCAAAGGTAAGCTCTATAAATAGGAGCTAAAGACCACAGGTATGGCTGATCTCTCTCTAACCCTATTTTCTTTCAAGCACGACATCGCACACACACACCCCTTCAGGCTAAGGCCATCATATTGTGTGTAGTGATTCGCTGTCCCCAAGATACCTACTCCATAGGTATCTAGAGAGAAAGCTATAGATCCAACATCAAACAACCGACTTACAGTCGGACACCTCTGCCCACGGCAGAACAGTGGCGCCGTCTGTGGGAAAACTTTTCCACTACTACGTGATCGAAATCCACGATGGTGAGAACGACAAGAAGTGGATTTCGACAACCATCAAGATCGAATTCCAGGATCCAGCCTATTTCTCCAATCGGGGAGAATCCATCGGATCATCGGCAGATTGATACCGATGCAGTGCACGTGAGTGATGTGCACTCTGATTCGGCATCAACTCCAGCCGTCAATCCAGACGCCCCATACGTGCAAGGGTTACAACCGATGGAGGAACAAACGGCGGATGCTGGGCAGGCACCAAACGATGCAGTTGGTGATTCTCGGGTAACAGATATGGTTGTTGCCGCAGTACTTCGGAGAATGGAGGAGATGGAGAGAAGACATGGGCTTGAAAAGGAGGCAGATGCCAGACAGATGCGAGAGCTGGAGGCTCGAGTAGGTCGAACCGCCAACCCGAACCCGGAACGAGCCATAACACGGGTCATGAATGATCTGCGGATCACTAGCACCCAGGCGAACCCTGATGGGACCCGGGGTCGGGGGAGAGGAATTGGAAATATCGAAAGCCGGCCTCAGAGAAGCACACCCCATGTGGTTCATAATCAAGGACCCGAAGTTCATAACGGCGGCATAGGACAACCGGGAAGGCTGGAAGAGAACCCCCAGTCTTCAGAATGGAGACGCCCATCCCGGAACCCAAACCCGAACGACGTATCCAGGGTCTACAGGAGGAAGTATCACAGGGGGCAGTACAATGACAGCCCCTTCGTTGACGAGATCGTGGATGCACCATTTCCAGAGAACCTCAACTTGTCTGAAATCCCAAAATACGATGGAGCGCAAGACCCCCAAGTGCATTTGGATGCCTTTGATACGGTGATGTACATTAAGGGAATTGAAGAGCCGTTGATAACCCGTTTATTTGCGACCACGTTGATGGGAGCAGCTGAATCATGGTTCTCATCTCTACCAGCGGGATCCATCAAATCGTTTGAAGAGTTCGGAGGTAGATTCTTGCTGAATTTTGCTACAAGTAAAAAACAGCCCAAGTTTGAATTCGCGCTGGGAAAAATAAAACAGCAACCTAGTGAAACGCTGCTGAAGTATTTTGACCGTTTCAAAATGGCCGCCTTACAAGTTCCCGGGTTGTCTGAGAATGTTCATTTACATTTGGTGATTGCCGGCCTCCACGGATCCTCCAGGTTAGCTAGATCCGTATACAAAAACCCAGTCCGAACTCTAGTTGAGTTCACTGCACGGTCCAAAAAATATTTGGAGCTCGAGCAGATGGAGATTGAAAATGCAGACCCAAGGCAACACCACGGCCAGATGGAGAAACTCGGAAATCGAAGGCAAAGTGATTTCCGGGGTAAAAGGCCAGAAGAGAAAGTTTCAACTAAAGTTAAATTTGATAGATATACACCTATGAATTCGTCCAGATCCCAAATCTGGAGAGAGGTAGCATCCACCGAAATGAAGAGGGTGGATAGGCCACGACCATTACAAAATCCAGCCAGCCTGGACCAATCTCGATATTGCGCGTTCCATGATGGCCCTGGCCATACAACCGATGAATGCTGGGATCTAAGGGACGCAATTGAAAGATATATCAGGGAAGGAAAGTTGCGTCAATACTTGATAAGAACTCAAGGGTGGAAGAATAATAAGAAGAGGAGAGGAGGACAACTTATAAGCCCGCCCCGAGAAAAGAAGTTCAGGGATGAAGGCCGAGGTAAGAAGCCGGCCAAAGAAGAGGATGATGAATTCATAGAACCTGAGTTTGAGTGCAATGTTATTAGCGGGGGTTTTGGTGGAGGAGGTGATACAATGAATGCCAGGAGAAAGTATTTAAGAGAGGTGCTTTCCATTCGAGAACAACCCAAGTTTAAAGGAGCCGAACCAGAAGCACCACTGCTATTTTTTACAAAGAAAGAATTGGAAGATGTCATGCCGGGACACGTTGACGGGTTAGTTATCACCGGCACAATAGTCAACTGTAAAGTCAAGAAGATGTTCGTAGATAACGGCAGCTGTACCGACATAATTCTGTGGCAGGCATTCCAGAATATGAACCTGGATGTGGAAGATTTGAAACCCTGCAACACGGCTTTGATTGTGTTCAATGGCCGCGATACTATCCCTAAGGGATACATTGACCTGAGGCTTACCTTGGGAACAAAGGAGGCTTACAAGTCGGAAAGGATAAGATTCATAGTGGCTGACTTCCCGTCGGAGTATAGCGTAATTCTGGGAAGGCCAACTATCCACGATTGGGATATGCTGGTCTCCACCAAGCATCAGAAGCTCAAGATGATTGGTAAGCAGAACACAGTAATCACCATTCCTGGGGATCAAAAAGAATCTCGGGATTGCTATTTTAAGTCGGTCAGAGCAATAGGCAGTAACCTAAAGACACCAGCCGGGGTGAACCCCAGTAATAAGCAGGATAACTCCAAGAGGGCGGAGGACCAGTCAACAACCAAGGAGATAATTATCTCCTTGATGAGGAGGCTAACGATAGCCCATTCACTGAAAGGCTCATGAACTTGGCAATACCGCCGAGATTCAAGAGTGCCAAGATACCACCGTACGACGGAAGTCAAGACCCGGAGGCCCATTTAGAGGCTTTCAAGACCGAAATGTTGTTCAATGGGATAACTGGACCTATCAAGGCCAGAATCTTCGCGACGACGTTAACAGGCCAGGCAATGGCCTGGATAACCAGGCTTCCCAGGAACTCGATTGACTCGTTCGAGGACCTAGACCGAACTTTCCGGTTGAATTTCGCAACAAGCAAGGCGCATCCAATGCCGGCCTACGCCTTGGGAAGAATCCGAAAAAAGGAGAATGAATCATTGAGGAAATACCTCAATAGGTTCAAAGATGCCACCCTAAAGGTTCGGAATTTAACTGAGCCAGTACACTTGCATCTGATCATCTCGGGATTAGATGGCGATTCTCCACTGGCGAAGTCAATTTACAAGAACCCGGTCAATGACCTGGAGGAGTTCCGACGAAGGTCGGACAAATACATTAATGTGGAGGACATGCAGAAGGCTTATGGGGAATCCTGAGGTCGAAGCCCGAATCGCAGGAGTCCAAGCAAGAAAAACAAAGACCGGGATCAACGGGGGGCGAAGAAGGGAAAAGACACTCGGGAGAATAGGTCGGATGACCGATCCCCAAGGAGCAAATATGATGATTACACGCCTTTGAACATGTCCAGGTCTAGGATATGGAAAGAGGTGGCCCAGACTGAAATGCGCAATGTCGAGAGACCTCGACCCCTGAAAGCCAAGAGTGGATTGGATAGAAACAAATACTACGCTTTCCATGACCAGAACGGTCACATCACGGATGACTGCTGGGACCTCCGAGATGCCATCGAAAAACACATCAGAGAGGGGAAATTGAAACAATACATCATCAGAACTCAGGGCAAGAAGAATAATAAGCGAAGGCGGAGAAGCCGGAGCCTAAGTCGGAGCCCGAAGAGAGAGGATAGAAAGGATCAGAGACAAGACCGCCCTACAAAGGGCAAAGAGGTCGAAGATAAAGATGAGGTTTTTCAGGAAGCCGAATTTGAGTGCAACGTGATAAGCGGAGCTCTGGGTGGAGGAGGAGACACGGCCAACGCAAGAAGAAAGTACCTGAAGGAGGTCATGTCAGTAAGAGACAGGCCAACCTTCAAAGGGAAAGCCAGCAATTCTACCCCCCCAAGACTGTTCTTCACTCAGGAGGAACTAGAAATGGTTGTACCCGGACACACTGACGGCTTGGTGATCACTGGAGTGCTAGTCAATTGCCGGGTTAAGAGAATCTTTATTGATCACGGGAGCTCGGCAGACATACTTCTCTGGGACGCTTTTCAAAGGATGAACCTGGACGAGAAGGACTTGAAACCATGCATCACCGAGCTGGTCGGGTTCAATGGAGCGTCATCCCCCCAAAGGGCTACATTGATTTGAAGCTGACCTTAGGGACGAAGGACTCATTCCGTGCTGGAAGGGTTCGTTTCGTCGTAGTAGACACCGAGTCGTCCTACAATGTGATCATTGGCCGACCTACAATACACGACTGGAACATGTTGATCTCCACCAAGCATCAAGCCCTGAAGACGCTGGGGGCAAAGAACGAAGTTATCACCATAAGAGGGGATCAGAAAGAATCCAGGGAGTGCTACTATGAGACCCTACGAGTAAATCAAGGAGGCCCGTCTTCTCCCCCTCGGCACAAAAATGGAGGAGGTAGGGACCAATCTCTACACCCATGTGGAAACGAAGTAAACTTGGTGGAGCTGGACATGAGGGAGGAGCTCCAAGCCCCTCGTCCATAACCCCAAGGAGAGCTGGAAGACGTCAGCATTAGGAAGGAAGAAAAAGGGCACACTAAGGTGGGAAAGGGCTTTGAGGACGAGTTCAAAAGGGAGCTGGCCGCTTTCCTAAGTGAAAACTCCGACGTGTTCGCATGGAAGGCTTCGGAGATCCCGGGAATAGACCCAGCTTTCTGCTGTCATAAGCTCTCTATGTACCCGGGATCGAAGCCAGTGTCCCAAAAGAAGAGGAAGATAGGATCTGACCGACGTCAGGCTTTGAACGAACACGTGGACGAGCTGTTGGAGGCCGGTTTCATCAGGGAAATACAATACACCACCTGGTTATCCAACGTGGTGATGGTGAAGAAACCGAGTGGGAAGTGGAGAATTTGCGTGGACTACACCAACCTCAATAAGGTCTGCCCGAAAGATTCGTACCCGATGCCAAACATTGACCAGCTAGTTGACAATTCGTCAGGATTTCAGCTACTATCTTTCATGGACGCATACTCCGAGTATAACCAAATCCCGCTACACCCTGATGACCACGAGAAGACCTCGTTTATCTCGGAAAAGGGAAACTTTTGCTACAACGTCATGCCTTTTGGCCTCAAGAATGCAGGGGCAACCTACCAAAGGATGATGAACCGTGTTTTCCAAGATCAAATTGGAAGAAACCCAGAGGTGTACATCGACGACATGATCGTCAAGTCAGCGCATATAACTACACATATAGCCGACCTCAGGGAAACATTCGAGCAACTAAGAGCTCGAAAGATCATATTGAACCCGGCCAAATGCGCCTTCGGAGTACCAGCTGGAAAATTCTTGGGCTTCATGCTCACCAACCGGGGAATTGAGGCCAACCCTGACAAATGCAAGGCCGTCCTCGCGATGAAGCAACCAGAAAGCAAGAGAGAAATCCAACAACTCACGGGTCGCCTTGCGGCCTTAACAAGATTTCTGCCCAAGTCGGCAGAAAAGGCTTTACCTTTCTTTAAGCTCCTTAAAAAGGAGGCAGAGTTCGGATGAGGGGAAGAATGCAAAAGGGCATTTGAAAATATAAAGAGTTGCCTGGCCACCCCCCCGTACTGTCCAAGCCAGAGCCCGGAGAAGCATTGATCTTATACCTTTCTGTGGGCGAAGAGGCCATCAACGCCGCTCTGGTAAGGGAGACCGACAAATCACAACAGCCGATCTACTACGTAGGCCGGACACTGCAAGGACCTGAACTCCGTTACCAGAAGCTCGAGAAGGTGGCGTTTGCTCTCCTTACCACGGCAAGGAGACTCCGACCTTACTTCCAAGGGCACCGAGTAGTCGTGAGAACCAACTAGCCCATCAGGCAAGTGTTACACAAGCCGGATCTAGCTGGGAGGATGATTAACTGGGCTGTCGAGCTCTCCGAGTTCGACATTTCATACGAACCTCGGCAGGCAATCAAGTCTCAGGCGCTGGCCGATTTTATCTTGGAGTTAACCCCGTCCAAAGAAAAGAGAGAAGGGAATGAAGATCTCTGGACGATATACGTCGATGGATCCTCAAACTCTAAAGGGAGCGGAGCTGGGGTAATAATTGAAAGCCCGGAGGGAGTGTCCATTGAACATTCACTTCACCTAGCATTCCCAACCTCGAATAACCAAGCTGAATATGAGGCTTTCATATCAGGGATTGTGCAAGCAAAGGAGCACGGAGCAAGAAGGATAAAAATCCTCAGTGATTCGCAACTGGTAACTTCACAAGTTGAAGGAAAATATCAAGCTAAGGGACCTCTCATGATGAAATATCTCCAACAAGTCAAGGAGCTGTTGGCCGAATTCGACGAGGTAATAATCCAGTATATACCCCGAAATGAAAACAGCAGGGCGGACATCCTGTCAAAGCTCGCCAGCTCGAATGGATCGGGAAATCACCGAACCGTGATACAGCAAAGCATCTTAGAGCCGACCTGCGTCATGGTCATAACCGCGACTGAGGATTGGAGAAGGCCAATAGTGGCCTACTTGGAAAAAGGGGTCCTGCCAGACGAGACACAAGAGGCCAGAAAACTTGTTAAGAACTCGGCCTGCTTCACCATAGTAGAAGGGCAACTATGCAAAAAGGGCTTCTACACACCCATGCTGAAATGCCTAAATAAAAATGAAGCTGAATATGCGTTGGCCGAGATCCATGAAGGCATAAATGGACATCACATGGGAGGAAAAGCCCTAGCCAGGAAGGCACTGAGGGCAGGATATTACTGGCCTACTATGGAGGCAGACGCGAAGGAGCACGTCAAAAGGTGCGAACAGTGTCAGAAGCACGCGTTCATCCTTCGTGCACCCCCTGAAGAGCTGCAAACTATCACGGCACCATGGCCATTCTTCAAATGGGGGATGGACCTGTTGGGACCCTTCACCGCGGCTGAAGGACAGCTCAAGTGGTTGATAGTGGCAGTCGACTACTTCACCAAATGGATCGAGGCCGAACCCCTCACCACCATTACCTCGGCTAGGATTCAAAGATTCTTTGAAAGAAACTTGATTAGCCGATTCGGAATTCCTGCCGAGATCATCACAGACAATGGAACACAGTTCGCTGATAAAAAGTTCCAGGAGTTAATGACCGACTTCAAGATCACACATCGGTTTGCATCAGTGGAACATCCTCAGACCAACGGACAAGCCGAGTCTGCTAACAAGGTGATTATCAATGGGCTCAAGAAAAGGTTGTTCGATGCCAAAGGAAATTGGGTGCAACAACTACACCTCGTCTTGTGGGGTTACAGGACAAGCACCCAATCCGCCACTGAAGAAACCTAGTAACTGCTAGATTCAATAAGAAGGTCAGACCTCGGTCATTTCAGAGCGGCGACTTGGTGCTAAGAAGAGTCGACATCGGCAACAAGAACGCCAGAGATGGAAAGCTCGCCGCGAACTGGGAAGGCCCCTGCAAAATCAAGGAAAATTTGGGAAAGGGAGCCTACACCTTGGAAACTATCTCCAACAAACCAGTAAAGAGAACTTGTAACGCAGACAAGCTAAAGGTCTACTATAGTTAGACTTGAAGTCCATGAGGTCGCAGCCGAAAGTCGTAACATGACCAAGAACTTCAACTCGGCCCGATACAACGAAGTCGAAACTCGGAACAAACAATGCCTGAAGGCATAGGTCGGACTCGTGGCGAATCCGACATGTTAAAAACCGATTTCAACATACAATACCAAGGAAGGTCAAAAAGCATCACGCGAACGACCTCGGCAAAAGTGATTCCGAGTAATGTCGTGGACCCAAACTTTCAAAGGCTCAATACCGAAATGAGTGAACTCGGGTGAATCAAATCCGAGATGATATAGCAAACACCTCGGCATTCCGAGCCTCGGAATACCGAGCTGGTGGGCAAATGTTATGGATATGAATATCATATCCCAACTACTCACCTAAGAATCTACTAAGAGATAGATTCATGAATATCTCAACAACATTAAACAGTCAAAGGGCACAAGATAAGGGTCACATCCCAACAGAAAGGGAGCTGAACCCTAATGCAATCTGGGGAGCTCAAAAGGCCCAAGCCTAGGAAGGTAATCCTTATAAATAAGAGCCTAAGGACCCCAGGTACACACTTTGAACCTATTTACGAATACTGCCCACACTGTGCACACACCCACCCCTTGGCTATAAGCCTATTGCTTGTGCGCAGTGATTGGGACCTCGGCTATAAGCCTAGTATACATCTGATTATACATTATCTCTGAGCGCATACCTCACGGTATAGCAATACGGTCTATCCAGGACCTAACATGGCTTTTGAGTGAGATTGATGCTTGTGTTTCCAGAGGGTTTATGATATTACATTATCGATTATAGGTCTTATGTTTTGTTTTCCTTAGTTACTACACTGTTTGTTTTGTGGTAGATTCATTACTTGAAGCTTTGTATATATATATATATATATATGTGTTATGGACCAGGAAAAGGCCCACGACAGCAAGAAGCCCAACCTACACAAGCCCAAAGGTAAGCTCTATAAATAGGAGCTAAAGACCACAGGTATGGCTGATCTCTCTCTAACCCTATTTTCTTTCAAGCACGACATCGCACACACACACCCCTTCAGGCTAAGGCCATCATACTGTGTGTAGTGATTCGCTGTCCCCAAGATACCTACTCCATAGGTATCTAGAGAGAAAGCTATAGATCCAACATCAAACAACCGACTTACAGTCGGACACCTCTGCCCACGGCAGAACAGTGGCGCCGTCTGTGGGAAAACTTTTCCACTACTACGTGATCGAAATCCACGATGGTGAGAACGACAAGAAGTGGATTTCGACAACCATCAAGATCGAATTCCAGGATCCAGCCTATTTCTCCAATCGGGGAGAATCCATCGGATCATCGGCAGATTGATACCGATGCAGTGCACGTGAGTGATGTGCACTCTGATTCGGCATCAACTCCAGCCGTCAATCCAGACGCCCCATACGTAGGGTTACAACCGATGGAGGAACAAACGGCGGATGCTGGGCAGGCACCAAACGATGCAGTTGGTGATTCTCGGGTAACAGATATGGTTGTTGCCGCAGTACTTCGGAGAATGGAGGAGATGGAGAGAAGACATGGGCTTGAAAAGGAGGCAGATGCCAGACAGATGCGAGAGCTGGAGGCTCGAGTAGGTCGAACCGCCAACCCGAACCCGGAACGAGCCATAACACGGGTCATGAATGATCTGCGGATCACTAGCACCCAGGCGAACCCTGATGGGACCCGGGGTCGGGGGAGAGGAATTGGAAATATCGAAAGCCGGCCTCAGAGAAGCACACCCCATGTGGTTCATAATCAAGGACCCGAAGTTCATAACGGCGGCATAGGACAACCGGGAAGGCTGGAAGAGAACCCCCAGTCTTCAGAACGGAGACGCCCATCCCGGAACCCAAACCCGAACGACGTATCCAGGGTCTACAGGAGGAAGTATCACAGGGGGCAGTACAATGACAGCCCCTTCGTTGACGAGATCGTGGATGCACCATTTCCAGAGAACCTCAACTTGTCTGAAATCCCAAAATACGATGGAGCGCAAGACCCCCAAGTGCATTTGGATGCCTTTGATACGGTGATGTACATTAAGGGAATTGAAGAGCCGTTGATAACCCGTTTATTTGCGACCACGTTGATGGGAGCAGCTGAATCATGGTTCTCATCTCTACCAGCGGGATCCATCAAATCGTTTGAAGAGTTCGGAGGTAGATTCTTGCTGAATTTTGCTACAAGTAAAAAATAGCCAAAGTTTGAATTCGCGCTGGGAAAAATAAAACAGCAACCTGGTGAGACGCTGCTGAAGTATTTTGACTGTTTCAAAGTGACCGCCTTACATGTTCCCGGGTTGTCTAAGAAAGTTCATTTACATTTGGTGATTGCCGGCCTCCACGGATCCTCCAGGTTAGCTAGATCCGTATACAAAAACCCAGTCCGAACTCTAGTTGAGTTCACTGCACGGCCCAAAAAATATTTGGAGCTCGAGCAGATGGAGATTGAAAATGCAGACCCAAGGCGACACCACGGCCAGATGGAGAAACGCGGAAATCGAAGGCAAAATGATTTCCGGGGTAAAAGGCCAGAAGAGAAAGTTTCAACTAAAGTTAAATTTGATAGATATACACCTATGAATTCGACCAGATCCCAAATCTGGAGAGAGGTAGCATCCACCGAAATGAAGAGGGTGGATAGGCCACGACCATTACAAAATCCAGCCAGCCTGGACCAATCTCGATATTGCGCGTTCCATGATGGCCCTGGCCATACAACCGATGAATGCTGGGATCTAAGGGACGTAATTGAAAGATATATCAGGGAAGGAAAGTTGCGTCAATACTTGATAACAACTCAAGGGTGGAAGAATAATAAGAAGAGGAGAGGAGGACAACTTATAAGCCCGCCCCGAGAAAAGAAGTTCAGGGATGAAGGCCGAGGTAAGAAGCACCACTGCTATTTTTTACAAAGACAGAATTGGAATATGTCATGCCGGGACACGTTGACGGGTTAGTTATCACCGGCACAATAGTCAACTGTAAAGTCAAGAAGATGTTCGTAGATAACGACAGCTGTACCGACATAATTTTGTGGCAGGCATTCCAGAATATGAACCTGGATGTGGAAGATTTGAAACCCTGCAACACGGCTTTGATTGCGTTCAGTGGCCGCGATACTATCCCTAAGGGATACATTGATCTGAGTCTTACCTTGGGATCAAAGGAGGCTTACAAGTCGGAAAGGATAAGATTCATAGTGGCTGACTTCCCATCGAAGTATAGCGTAATTCTGGGAAGGCCAACTATCCACGATTGGGATATTCTGGTCCCCACCAAGCATCAGAAGCTCGAGATGATTGGTAAGTAATCACCATTCCTGGGGATCAAAAAGAATCTCGAGATTGCTATTTTAAGTCGGTCAGAGCAATAGGAAGTAACCTAAAGACACCAGCCGGGGTGAACCCCAATAATAAGTAGGATAACTCCAAGAGGGCGGAGGACCAGTCAACAACCAAGGAGATAATTATCTCCTTGCTGAGGAGGCTAACGATAGACCATTCACTGAAAGGCTCATGAACTTGGCAATACCGCCGAGATTCAAGAGTGCCAAGATACCACCGTACGACGGAAGCAAGACTCGGAGGCCCATTTAGAGGCTTTCAAGACCGAAATGTTGTTCAATGGGATAACTGGACCTATCAAGGCCAGAATCTTCGCGACGATGTTAATAGGCCAGGCAATGGCCTGGATAACCAGGCTTCCCAGGAACTCGATTGACTCGTTCGAGGACCTAGACCGAACTTTCCGGTTGAATTTCACAACAAGCAAGGCGCATCCAATGCCAGCCTACGCCTTGGGAAGAATCCGAAAAAAAGGAGAATGAATCATTGAGGAAATACCTCAATAGGTTCAAAGATGCCACCCTAAAGGTTCGGAATTTAACTGAGCCAGTACACTTGCATCTGATCATCTCGGGATTAGATGGCGATTCTCCACTGGCGAAGTCAATTTACAAGAACCCGGTCAATGACCTTGAGGAGTTCCGACGAAGGTCGGACAAATACATTGATGTGGAGGACATGCAGAAGGCTTATGGGGAATCCTGAGGTCGAAGCCTGATTCGCAGGAGTCCAAGCAAGAAAAATAAAGATCGGGATCAACGGGGGGCGAAGAAGGGAAAAGACACTCGGGAGAATAGGTCGGGTGACCGATCCCCAAGGAGAAAATATGATGATTACACGCCTTTGAACATGTCCAGGTCTACGATATGGAAAGAGGTGGCCCAGACTAAAATGCGCAATGTCGAGAGACCTCGACCCCTGAAAGCCAAGAGTGGATTGGATAGAAACAAATAATGCGCTTTCCATGACCAGAACGGTCACATCACGGATGACTGCTGGGACCTCCGAGATGCCATCGAAAAACACATCAGAGAGGGGAAATTGAAACAATACATCATCAGAACTCAAGGCAAGAAGAATAATAAGCGAAGGCGGAGAAGTCGGAGACTAAGTCGGAGCCCGAAGAGAGAGGATAGAAAGGATCAGAGACAAGACCGCCCTACAAAGGGCAAAGAGGTTGAAGATAAAGATGAGGTTTTTCAGGAAGTCGAATTTGAGTGCAACGTGATAAACGGAGCTCTGGGTGGAGGAGGACACACGGCCAACGCAAGAAGAAAGTACCTGAAGGAGGTCATGTCAGTAAGAGACAGGCCAACCTTCAAAGGGAAAGCCAGCAATTCTACCCCCCAAGACTGTTCTTCACTCAGGAGGAACTAGAAATGGTTGTACCCGGACACACTACTGCAACAGGGGAAACCCCTTTCAGATTAAAATACGGATGTGAAGCTATGATCACGGTGGAGATTGGAGAACCCTCTTGGAGGAGAATGAATGCTATAAAGAAGAATGAACAAGAAAACAGTAAACTGCTTACTGCCGAGTTGGATCTCGTAGACGAAGCCAGGATCACAGCTCACTACCAGGATATGTTGGCTAAACATTTGATAGGAGCCAGATACAATAAAATAGTGAGACCAAGAGTCTTTGAGAGAAATGACTTGGTACTTAGGAGAGCAGATATTGGCAATAAAAATGCGAGAAATGGAAAGCTAGCTGCAAACTGGGAGGGTCCTTACCAAGTTAAAGAAAAACTCGGAAAAGGGGCCTATATCCTGGAAACAATAGAAGGCAAAGGAATTAAGAGAACCTGAAACACGGATAAGCTGAAGATATATTATAGCTAAATCCAGGATCCACCTTCTGAAGTTTTGAAATATTTCAATTTATTTGAAGTTTTCATAGGCGAATTATTTTCCTTTCTTAGGGATTTAACTAAAGTCGAATATGCCGGCAAATTCATGTAGTTGACAATTTGATATCAATAAATGAGAAATTTTTCTTTCAAGATTTATTCTTATTCATTTTGGGTGCATCTATACAAATACTGAGGTACAAGTGCAATTTGTCATGCTAACTTTGATCAAGTCGAAATGCTCATTACTTCGGTTTAAATACCCAAGTATGACAGATGACAACATTGCCATTACCTTAGATAAACCGGGATATAAAATCCGGGTTATGATGGAATGGTTAGGTCAACAAAGTAACCATCATCAATGTAGACTTGCAAAATGGCTAAGTTAAAACAAACATGCGTCATGGAAAATGACAAAAATTGAATCCGTACAATGCTTTGACCTCGATCAGGTCAAGAAAACAAAGCTCGTAAAATGCACGATTCGAGAAAATAAAATTTATTTGAGTTGTAAAAATAACCTGTCTCATATGGGGAAAACTCAGATAAAGCTTAACATGAAACTCGTAAAATGCATGAGTTATGAAAGTAACATCTACTCGAGTTGTAAAAATAACCTACCCAGGATGGGAAGCAACTCGAACAAGGTTGGAAATACTTGAAAATTGACTAAGTTACGAACTTAGCCAACAAAGGCACAAGCCTATTTTTCAAAAACGAGGAAATACTAAGTCCTTAGATGTATTCAACGAATGCTTCAGGCAACCTCGGCAGTCTATGAAAATCAAAAACCTAGATAAATGCATCTAAGGTGATTCGAAGAGTATAAAATGCAAAATGTCAAATGATAAAGCAGAATACGAAGACGTGAAAAGGGCTCAAAGAGCAAATTAAAACTAGAATATAACTGGTAATATTCAAGACAAATTAAAAAGGGACTCAAGAGACCCGAATGAAAAAGGGAAAATTATAAGGGTAACTGGCATCCTGGACCTTCATTCAGCAGGGGTGGCAGGGGTCTCCTCTGGTGTCGAAGGAACCTTAGTAGGCTGAGTTCCAAGGATCTCTTCTGATGCTGCAGGAACCTTAGTAGGCTGATTACCTACCTCCTCACCCTCTTCAGTGACAGTCACTCCCCCCTCAGTTTGAGTGACTGAGTCACCTACTGGAGATGCAGAAGTGGGAGGAATGATCTGACCATTACTGACATATGCATGAGCATTCAAGTCGGCCACATTCAAAGAGAGATCTGAATTAAGAACTTGGAGTTAGCTTAACGCATTATAGAAGGAACTGATGATGGATTTTTCAAGTTCACCCTAGTAAAGCTAGGCATTATCCTCAGCTTCCTTCAACTTCTCCTCCAACCTCTCATACCTAATCCGGAAGTCCTTAATCCTTAGGCCATCGACAGCATGCAAGTCTCGAAGCTTAACGTTGTCTCGCTGAAGAGTAGTGAAGCCCTCCTTTGATTTGGCCAGATCAGTAACGGTTTGGTCATGCTCCTTTTTCAATGAGGAGAAATCCTCATTTACCTTCAGCAATTCGGCAATTGTCTTGGCTTTCTCCTCCCGGGATGCAGCTGCCTCGTTTAGTGTGCGAAGATATTTTTGCTTAAGAGAAAGCAAAGGCCTCGTCAATCCGGCCATCTTCACACAATAGAGTTCCATTTCCTCCAGTTCTTTAATCTGAACCGCGGTAAGAGGAGAGGAGTTGTAGAAGGTCTTCAGAGTGCAAATTGCATCTCGGTGATCACCGTTCATCCCGGACTGCCATACAACATATTTCGCCAGCTCAGGAGACGAAGGAGGAGGAGGAGACTTCATTACTCGTTGAGAGGAGGCAGTGGCACCAGTATAAACAAGGGCCCCTTTACTCTTGGAAGCGGCATGACTTTTATCAGCCGGCATACCTTTTGCTTTGCCAGTAATAGCCGCTTTCTTAAGCTCTGACGCCTTTCTTTTTCTCGGCAACTCGGCAAAAGTTGCCTTTGACTGAGTTAAAACGGCCAGCCAGCTGGGGGGTTCATTCTGCTAGTTCTCCATGTTAGGAACTGTAAATCAGAAACCATAAAATAAAGTTATTAGATGTAAAAATAACAAGTATGCCTGCAATGGCAAAAATAAGTCATACTTAGTTCAGCATCGAGCTCCTCTTGCAATTTGAAAAGAAGAGATGCAACACTAGCATGCTTGTGCGATTGGAGATATGTACCAATGGCAATTTAACTATCGACATCTGTAGGGTTCAACTCGGTCTCTTTGAAGAGGAAGCTCGAAGGGGGAAGTTGATAATGGTCAAATGACCAGTGCAAGGGGAATTTTCCCTCTACATCCTACGTACCACAGTTATCAAGAAACCATACATTCTTACCGGGATGTGCAGAAACTTTAAAGAACTTGTCTTTAAAGTTCTTGAAAGAATCGGTATAAACTCGGAAGAGTTTACGACTGATGATACCTCGGATGGTAACCCAACCTTTTCGTTCTTCAGGTTCACGGCCGGTTCGAGGGCTAAGGACTTGAAAAAAAAAACAAAAACACAAACATAAGCAGAAAATGTAAGGTATGCACAAAAACGCTCAAAAGCCTTAATAAAACCCCAGCAGCTGGGGTGGAGTTAGGTGGTAGCTATTTGAAGATGATTAAGAAGGTCCATTTGGAACTCGGTTAAAGGAAACCGGACGCCAATTTGGGTTACAATATCTCGGTAGAAGAAGAAAAAATGAGGTTCTTCTTAAGTTCCCCCGAGCAAACTGGTTCGTCTTCTCGTGGGAGAATTATATCATAGTTCTCTAACTCCCCAACGGGGAGACCATCCACATCACTGGAACTCATTTGGGAAGTGGTACTTAAAACCTCGTAAGTAACCCAGAGAAACTGGGATATTAAAGAGGCAGGAGGACACTCAGGGAATGACTCAGTGGAACCCGACTCTTCTACAACCTCTGGGGGGAGATGCCATAAAAACCTAAAACAAAGAAAATAGCTTGTTCAGAAGAAGAGAATGGGCATACCTGAATCAAAAATGCTACTAGAAGAAGAATCACTAGAAGATGAAGAAGTCGGTATATCTGAGATCATAATGGGATCATCTGCCTCACCGGATGCAGAGGTAGATCCCGGGATATCTCCATGCCGGCAGCTAGCCAAAGTAGACTCCGCTAGAGAGTCACATTCTTGCTTAATAAGCTTGTCACTCAGATAGACACAAGAATAAAAAGGAACACTCTTCTGGATAGGGGAACACCGACGGCAATCCTAGATGGATGATGAAGGACTAGGGTGAGTTATAAGTGAACTGCTGGAGGGCTCACATCCGATTTGGGGAAAATGTTGGGGAATACGTCTGCTCTCAAAAAGACGACTCCTACCCTGGACGGATGAACCTCTACCCCGGCTCTGTCTTAATCCTCTATCAGACAACCCGGACCTTGTCCGGGATTTACCACCGCGGTAACCACGAAGCATGGCTTCACGTTCTTCCTCGTCAGTCCTTGTAATTCTGCACAACCAGAAACGGACACTAGGCGAATCTTTTTCAAAAAATCAGAATCTTCCTCCTTCTTCTCCTCACAACACAAAGTTGAAGAAAGAGGGTTTTCCCCCTCATTTTGTTAAAAGTCCAAACGACACCAAGATTTAATGCAACAACAGAAAGACGACAAAGGCAAGGTGACGAACACCAAAATGCCAGAGGGGAGGCAGTATGCAACCCTCTAAAAAGACAGAACATTGATACAACGAAAAAAGAAAGAAAATCAACAAAATGGCATATGATGAATGAAAAGTTCAAAATTGAAGAAGCATGGAAGAAGCATGTTCAAAATCAGATGTCTAAATGCAAGTATCCCAAGAAAGAAGTAATAAAAATGAAAAGGTAAGTGAGGCACCTGGAGAAAGGAATGAACTTCCAAGGCTATGGGAGAAATGCGTTTCAGATGCTGATACTCAGACAAGTTCACATAAGAAAGAAGTTCTTGCACAATGCTTAGAATGAAAAACAAAGGCAGGAAATACGAAGCGAAGGCTTATATACTCATGAGTAATAACCACTGTGGTTACGAATGGCAAAGGTCAGGGGGCTTAAAGTCATTTCACTCGCGAGTGGTAATCGCAGCAATCATGGATGGTAACCGTAACAGTCGTGGATGGCAAGGGCCAGGGGCACCAGTGTCATTGCAATTAAAAAGCAATGATTAGACGCCTGAAACGACGTTCCTAATAAATGCGCACGAAATGCGAAAACGACATAAAATAGCTACAACACGCTAACACATGGTCAAACAACATATATCAGAATGAAATGAGTGCTGATGAAAAATTGGCACGAGATATTAACGACACGTGTATTCGACAGCGGTTAGCTAGGTTACACGACTGATGCTGGGGGGAAACTCGCCAGTTGGATCCCAACTGCTCAAGCACACTCGTTACCTGGTTACCCATGCAGAATATCTTGTCGGGTTCATGCATAACCTGCCTACAAACTAACTAGGGAAAATCATTCCCAGCTCCAAAACAAAGCTATAAAGTCAGAGCGTGCATGTAAGGTATGATGCTTGGGGGCAACTCGCCAGTTGGATCGTAACTACTCAAGCACATCCCAAACTCGGTATAGGAATACGTGAAATGTTTTCCCGGGTTGATGCTCAACCTGCCGAGATAAGGGACGGAGAAAAATTGTCCTTGATCCCGGAAATGAGCTACAGACTCAGAATATGTGTATAAGGGATGACGCTTGAGGGGAAACTCGCCAGTTGGATCCCAACTGCTCAGGCTCATCCCTAACTCAGAAAAAGGGATATGAGAAATATCTCACCAGGGTTGATTCTGAACCTGTCGACATAAGGGGCAATGGATACCCCGGTGAAAAAAACCCCAAAATATAAGGAGCATGCATACAAAAAGTTTACAAATACTCAAAACGCTTTCAACTCGGCAAAAAGCCTAGAGCAAAAAAACAACAAGGTTCACCCCGGCAACCCGAACACCCAGGTAGCCTCGCTGAGGGGCAACTGTTATGGACCCATATAAGGGGCCCACTGAATGACATGCCCAATAAGGGGCAATCTTAGATTCTTATCAAGTATGATTACGGATAGAATCCATCAAGAATACTAATCGTAATACGACAGCGTAGCAAACAGGCCAGGGCCCTCATCAGAGGCACTAAAGGCCCACATCACATTACCCACAGGTAACTCCTATAAATAAGAGGTAAACCCTAAAGGTACGTTACGCTCTCTCTCTTACTGTTATGTTGTCACTGTGCGCACACACACCCTCGTTGGCGAACGCCGTTATTAGTTCGTTGTGCACAGTGATCTGCTTGACTCAAGGATATCTCCCTATAGATACCTTGGAGAGGGCACTAGATCTAATATCATCATACCAGTTCATTGGGCTGGACATCTCTGTCTTCAAGACAGAACAATTTCAAATGTTAAATCTTAACTTTTCTTGAGAGCCTATTTAAAAACATAGATCTTAAAAAAAATTTAATAGATATGAATTTCTTAATGTCAAAACAGCTATTACATTTTTAATAATTACTAGTTTGTTTTCACTATCTATCGGTAATATAAAATTTTATTTTCAGTATGTGCTGAACAATACAAAATTTAAATTTCAACATTAATGTTGACGATAAAAGATATGATAACGATATTACGTATATACTCTAATCCAAAACTTACCGGTTATTTGACTGATTCAATTTTTTCAAACTCAATGTTAGTTTAATTATGGATTAATTAATGATTTGTTTAACCTAATATTTAAATGAATATATAATATTCTATACAAATTTATTTTGAATTTATTTATACAAATATTTGTTTCTAAATGAAGGTAAGCATCATTTCTTTTTCTTTTTCTTTTTCTCTTTTTTATTTTGTCACTTTTTTTCTTCTTCTTTTACCCATAAAAGTAAATATGATTTTCTTCATATTGATCCTACCGGACTAAACGAGGAATATGATTCACAAAACAATCTGATATTTTTCGGTTGCTCAACTATTGTTTTTAAGCTAAAACTGAATTATAATTAATTTTGAACTAGATATAGGCCCCATTTGGACGTGCATTTGAAAAAATGATTTTTTATGAGTTATTTTTTTCAAAGTCAAAGTTATTTTGCATTTGGATGTAATATTTAAAAAGTGTTTTTAAGTTTATAAAAAAAAAAGTGCTTTTAAGTAAAATTGTCATTTGGATGTTAAAATAAAAAACTACTTTTTCATGTATAAAATTATTGTTGTGCCGTTTCTCTTTTGTGGCTTTCCAACATTCTTTTGTCGTGCCCTTTCCTCTTTTTCATTCTAGTTTAACCTGCTACTTTTTCATCCTTTCCTCTTTTCTTTCTCATCCTGTATCATCCTGATACTGGTTCTGGTTTATACTTCTTTTTATCCTTCACTTTTTGGTTTATCCTTTCCTCTTTTCTTTTTATATCATCCTGGTTTTGGTTTATCTTTTTCATCCTATATCATCCTGGTTTTGGTTTATCTTTTTCATCCTTCACTTTTTCGTCCTTCAGTATCGTGTATGAAGGATACCAAGACCAATTAGGTAGGTCCTAGATCCTTGTAAGTCGGATCGGCCTACTTACACCCCTATTTGGGATTATGAGTCTGTTTGTATCATCTCTTTTTTAAGTTAGAAGCTATTTATAAGTTTGAGCTAAAAAAAGGAGTTTAGAAAAGAAACTAAAAGTTGTTTGGGAATTACATAGAATTTTTAGCTTGAAAGTTACTTAAAAGCACATATTTCAATAAAATTATCTCTTTCTCTATCTTGAAAACTCTTCGTTTTTAAAAAAGCACACAATTTAAGAAAAACGTATAAAAGCTTAAAAAAAAGCTCCTCTTGGGAGTTTTTATTTTTCAGCTTTTTTCTTCATTATAAAAAAAGAGATTTTCGTTATAAGAGCTTTTTCTAAAACCTATTTGGCCTAGCTTATACTTATAAGTAGTTTCTAGCTTATAAAAAAGAGGATCCAAAAAGGCACTAGGAGTGTTCATTAACCAATCCAAACCAATTTAAATTGTTGTGGTCGAACCGAAAAATCGATAACCGAATAAACCGAAAATCAAAAAACCGAAAACTGAAAAATGACACAAAATCGCAAATTTTAATTCGATTGGATTGGTTTTCGGTTTAGTTAGTGAAAACCGATCAAATCCAAACCGATCCAATATATTAATTCCTCTCTATTTGCTTGTGTCTTTTCTCAATCATAGCCCAAAAAATTCTAAATCCAAGACCCATTAACCCATTAACTAAACTCAAGAAAAAATCTAGCCACATTCCATCAGCAATATTTCATTTGTGTAGAGTTTCATATCTCATTGCTCCAAAAAAAGAAAAGAAACTATATTATCGTTTATTGATGCTCTTGTATTTAAAAAAAATAACAACTTTACAAAGTCAATACATACAAAAAAAGATATGTTATTTGCAAAATACACGTAAAACAAGTTTTAGACTTTTCAAAAAATCGAAAAATCGATTCAATCCAAACAAAAGAAAAAAGATTGGATCAGATTGAATTTGAAAAAAAAATTCAAACTGAATGGATGATTACATGATCAAATCGAAGAAATTAAATTATATAATTTTTAATTATAAAACCGATCTAATTTAGACCGCTAACATCCTTACTTGGGATGATGTGAATAGCATTATATGCGGTAGTTTGCGATACGGGGGTTTGGAAACTTGGGATGATGTTATAGTGACACTTTTTGGCCTAAACTTTTTTTGTCCGTGGGAAAAATGATTTTTCGAAGAGGCAGAACTTGGATCTCTCACCTGTAAATAATCCTAAAACACTTCGATCCATAAGGCTGATCCGTTTTCCAGCGGAAGGCTGAAAAAATGTATACTAAAAATCTAAATTAGTGGGCAATCGTCTCGGGTCGGTCCACCTCTTTTTACAATTTGGTGGAAGGACGGTAAAGAATAATTTTTTTAATCTTTTTGTGATACTTGTTATTATATCTTGTATTTCACCAATACCGACATAAGATATGGATACATCACGACACTCCGACACCTTAATTTTAAAAAATATTAAATTTCAACAAGTTTTTATATTTAATAATATTTTACATTTATATAGTGCATATTGTATTTAATATTCAATAATTTATAAAAATAATTGAATCTAAACTTATAATATTCATCAATTTTGTAAAGGAATATAAGATATATTAAACTCAATAAAATAGTAATTGTAATCCAAAAAATCCAATAATTGAAACTAAAAATACAACACAATGCAACAAAAATTTTGAACTATTTTTTAAGTCTCTGCAATATGTGTTAGAGTGTCAGAGTATCGGAAAGTGTCCGATACAACATGTTAGGATTTTTGAAGACATTTAAGATTGTCAAATTGTTAGTGCATTATATGTTATACCAACTTAAATAACAACAAATGACACATTTAATTATATTTACATTCCTTTTCCAGGTAATTTCTTTCTGATATCAAGTAAGTTCATGTGTTTGTAATTTAAATTATGTAGTATGTATTACAAAATGACTTAAAATTAATCTCACAAATGTAAGAGCTGGAAAACACAAAAACCTTTAAAGGGGATGATCAAATAATAATCAAATGATCGAAATATTTTGCAAATATCAAGAATCTCTAGGTCCAGGATTTAAAATATAAAAACAATAGAATAATGGAGCTCACTTTTTTATGGTAAAATATGGAGTTGACTGTACTAATACACGAATATTACAAAATATCTTGCCATTGCACGTATAACAAAACTGGACCACTTATGTGTGCCACTTGCAAGCTGCCACCTTTCAAATGCAAGCAAATAATGGGGTTTTTTTTACCCTTTTTATCCTCATTAATTAATTAATAATTATTTTGTCTCTTACCTAAAATTATCCACCATCATGTTCCTCTTTAATCGATTAACAACAATATTTAATCGGTTAAATGGTCAAAATACGTAAAAAATTGTTGACTCGAGGTTTAATCGATTAAAAACATCTCTTAATCGATTAAACCTCAGGATATTTAATCGATTAAGACTTCTAGTTAATCTATTAAAATTCGGCAGAGATATTTTTTAAACTCCACCCCTACCCATTTGGTAGAAGGGGTTATTTTCAAACCCTAATCGATTAAAGAGTAGAGAAAAGCCCCAACTCTGATTTGCTCCACAAATCTTCGTCCAAGCGTGTGGATTGAGAAGACAAGGTCTCCTACTAGTTTCTTCATCCTCCACGGTAATTTTTCTTTGTTTTGCAACATTTTTTTGTTATTTTTCGAATTTAAGAAGTGTGAACCGAATGGGTAGGGGGTTTGTTTGATTGACATGATATATAAGGCCATTTTATGTTTTGATGGTTGTGTAATTTAGGGTTTTGATGAATTTAGGGTTTTATTCATGGTTTTTTAAGTTTTTTTTATTTTTGGACGAATTATGCATGTTCTGATTTTTATTATTATTATTTTGTTTTATATCAGCCAATTGGGCAAGAATACATATGATTTATCCCAGTCATCAAATAACTTCACAATGGCCTTCATTTTAGCCTTCCAAGCCTTCCTATAAGTAATGTTATATCCGTACAAATGTTGTACCCTCTCTTGTATAAGAATTAGTTTTATGAATGGTTTTTCTTTTAACATACCTATAAAAATAAACTCCACAACAACGTTGTCAATAAACATTTTTCATTAAATAACATAAACATAACATATGTAACAACACATCGTACAATACATACTTATAATGGCCGCACAAATAACATCAAAATCCAGCTGTCTATGATCCCGGGTAAGACCTTGGTTTAGGCAGGTGTGTTCTTAACCCAACTTACTGACCACCAAAGTATTTCTATTCTTCGACAACAATGCTCTCACATACTAGGGACATCCATCAGCATGGTGTCAACATTTCATCACAAATCTATGTTCATCACTTTTTGCTAGTACGGCTGTACAATGAGCCTTCATACAATATGTTAGTATATGGATGTCCTAGAGACAATCTTTTAATTAGATTAGGACATATGTGGACCTTTATATTGTCGCAAATAAATAAAAGCACTATTTATCCTGTTTCATATTTTGTCTCAATATTACTGTTAATATTTTATATGAGTAACTGGATAAACCCCTTGGAATAAAATAGGTATCTCTCGAGTATCTGTGATGAGATCACGATCATGAGGATTCAAGGATACTGGATATTTATTCCTAATTTTATGTTCCTAGTCTAGAGACACTGAGAATGGGGATAAGTGATCTCGGGTAAGACTAGCACGACTTATCTACTTGTATTCGGATGCAAGGTAAAGACCTCATGAGCTACAGATATGGAGATGTCTTAGCTAAAGTCGTGGGTGGATCTATAAGGGTATAGCTCGCACTGAACAGACCCACAAAAGAGACTCCATGAGGAAATCTCATAGAGAGTATCATTAGAGTAGTCTCTTTATATTTGGGTATGTCTTTCCTTAGACCAGAAGTTATTACCTAGACTGTGTTCTAGAAGACATGCTTTGACTGTATACCTCGTCTGCCTGAAACATGGAGACTCATAGGTATACTGTTGGGCTTGTCCTGAAAGAGCATAGGGCTAGGGTGATAAGCTGAAGGAATTCGTCAAATCTCTGTGAGAGATTAGGTTATCTGTAAACCGGAGAATTCAGGATGACTTTTACAGGGACTCAGGAATCTAAGCATAGTAAAAGAGATCATGAGATGATCTGCCTTTAGAGTCAGTAAATTGAAGATTCCCTATTTCGAATAAAGCTTACCCTAAACCACAAGGGTGGATACGCTTCCTTACCCTAGGTTTTATGGGAAGGTAACCGAGACGAAAAGAAATACATACGGCAACCAAATATGTGTAATAGGATGATCAAGTCATTAATCTAACTAGCTCTAGGGCAACAAAGCCTTGCTAGTGCTCTGTGTTGTCATTAAATGGGTTATGGGCTTGTTGGGCCCGAGCCCATTTATGTCAGTGGCTATGTTGGACCTAATGAGTCACACACTAGCTCCTTAATGTCATGATGATATAGCATTAAAGGTATTAGGTCTAATAATGGTTGTTAGCCCAAGATGAAGTTTGGAAGCCCACCTAAGAGGGAGAGGGCGCATGGTATTGTTAATGAGCTTGGATGGTCCAAGACATTACTAATTAATTTAATTAGTTAAATTAATCATCAAATATTTAAATTTTGAATTTTGAAATTCGAATTTTGAATTGGAAGTTTGAAATTTGAATTTTGAAATTTGAATTTTGAAATTTGAATTTTGAAATTTGAATTTGAAATTTGAATTTGAATTTGAAATTTGAATTTGAAATTTGAATTTGAATTTAGAATTGAAATGTTTGAACGTTTGAATTTAAATGTTTGAATTCGAATTTGAATTGGCTATGAAAAGTTGTTTCATAACAAAAGGATAAGATGAGATCTTGTTGGAACAAATCCCTTGTATCAAGAGAAGATCTATAGAGATGTCCAAGGGCTGATTTGGGGCGCCATTTTGGTGGGAGATGATTGTCATCTTGTCAAACCAACAAGCTCCAATCAGATTTGGTTGTTGAGAGAATCAGTGAGCTAGTTGGTTCAAACTTGAATGCAACAGCTCAAATGTTTCTGGACCCTTTTTGGGCTGAATAGGGGCGTATGAATTGGTGGTCATATGATGACTAATGGTTCAGAATTTTGACTAGAAAAAGACCTTGTCTTATGAGGATTGAAAGGGGAGGTTGTTGGGATTTTTGAATGGCAACAACTCCACCTTTGTCTCACTCACTTGTGCGCCATTTTCATTATAAGTAAAGTAAAAAATTCTGATTTGATACACTAATTCTCTCCCTCTCTTGTGCGCCTAGTTGGTGAGTTCCTCCTTAAGGTTTTTCAAAAGAACCTAGCCAATTCTTCTATATACCATTCCCACTCTTGTTAAGTTTTCATGCTCGAGACTTCGCTCTTCTAAACACATATACCTATCCTCATTCTTCACCTACTGAGCGCATAGCAAGTCTCTCTGTGGTGGTCAATTGGTGGCTTTCAAGAAAACGTTCTTGCATCTTGACGTGGGTGGTGTGGATCTACGTTAGAGGGTTTGAACCCTTCAAACCTAACACTGATCGTCTTGGAGTTTTGAACTCACAAACAAAGGTAACATCACATGCCATAAAGCATGATTCTTGATTGCATATGTAATTCCGCATATGAAAAATTTTGTTTTCCCTCTGACATGCTACGGCCTTCAAGGCCATTTTACTTTCACAATATAACTGAGTGGATAGGCAAGTTTCTGAAAAAATGATGAATAGTGTTTTTACCAGATAAAAATATTGTTGTACAGTTGAACCGTAAAGCGTGCCGAATTTTGAGTTCTAGGTTTGAAAATAAGTTATAAATGGTACATAAAACTAGAAAATGTGATTTCTGGTGAAAATTGATTAAAATTAGGGATTTTGGGGAAGCGTGCCCATAACGCGCATAACAGCTTAAAACTATGATTTCACCGAACGACCGGAAAACTCTGGATTCATCGGATCAAGGATAATTAAAAGAAATTGGTGAATGTTAAAAATTGAAGTTTCTAAATAGTCTAGGAATTAATGGATGTTTAGTGGTTTAAGCGAGAGATTTGAATTAGTTTGAATTGTGTGAGCTGGCGGTGAGACCCACCCCACTTAAGTGACTTATGCCACATGGCCAAATCACTATTGCATTCCTTCCTCCCATTCTCTCTCTCAAACCTGCGGCCCTCCCTCTCATTTGTGCAAGTTTTGCTTCAAAACTTCATCTCCTCCAAACTCCATCAATACTCCACCAAAACACAAATTCTACTATATCAAACTTTAAGTAAACAACCTTCTAAACACAGCCATGGTATTTTCAAGGCATGAAACTATCTAGATTGAGAGAAAAGGGGACCCATGGCTGCAAGTTTTATGACCTAGGGTTTGCATGCATGGATTGATATGGTTAGAGACCTCAAATTGGAAATGTGTATTAGATAAAAGTGTCTTAGAATTATGTTTTATGGCGATTTAGCTCATAAAATTTATTGGTGAAAAAGTTGGTAATTAAGGCAAAATTCATGATGGAAAGTCACGACTTTGTGAAATGAAAATGTTGTAGGATTGTGTAATTGAGTTGTGGAGTAATTGTATGAGTTAATTGTAAGATTGTATGGTGTGTGGAAGTGTGAAATTGGATTGAATACCCCTAGGTAAACAAGCATGAAGAATTCGGCCATGTAGGGAAAATAAGGAAAAGATGATGTAAAAATCATGTGATTGGTGTTGTGCGGTTGTGTATTGTGTTTAAATAGGTTGTATGTTGGTTTGATGCATGTGGATTGGAAGTAGAACCATTGGATATGTCTAAGTGTAGAAATTGGCCTAAAGGAGGATAATTGGGAAAAATGATGTTAAATGGTAACAGAGTGAAATTAAGGAATTGGTTTGGTGTTGTGGTAAGTTGAGGAAGCTATTGGAACCTTGAAATAAAATTAAGAACATGGCTTGGTATTTTTTGGCCATTTGGCCGAATCATGGTGTGTGGAGGAGGGGGTGTGGTGCTTTGTAATTTGACTTGGTTGCACCATGGTATTGATGATCCTTATGTGATCATTGTAGGTTTCCTCCCACGGAAGTGAGCTTAGAACGATGAGGTTGGTGGATTTCCTTTGGTCCTTGACAAAAAGGATTGTGGTGAATGCTTATAAAAAGTGCATGAATTCTTGAATAACCAAGTGTATGTTTTTATTTGGTTAAAATTGAAATGGAAATGACCTATGTGTAAGCATTTCTGGTTGGACCAAGCTTGGTAGTATTTGCTTTAGAGCTACTTAGAGAGGGAGCTTCTTGTAACACCCCGTGTGCACCCGGTGTATTAAACATACATATGGTAATGGCGCAGCTAAATAAATGCGGAAACTAATTTTTTCTTTCAAATTATGATATCATCATTAATTAACCAAGTGGATTACTTATTCTTTTTCAAAATATCGCCTGTAAGTAAATTGAAATAAAAACTAACTGAATAACCTCATGGTATAAATAACTGTGTATCTAGTCACTGAACTACAACACGTAGACCGAACAGTATCCTGATACATTATACAACTCCGACTAAATAAACATAACAAAATCAACGTGACATGGACAACCCCTATGCTCACCAAATCAAGCAACATAGCCAAACAATGTCTCAAATCAAATAACAATCTACCAAAAATAAAGCATGGTCAACATCCAGGCATATCAGTAAAAACAGCATGCATAGTCAACTCAATTCCGGCCTCCTGCCGGCAGATGTATCAACCCCCGAGGTACCTGTACCTGAAAATGTGCCCCAACATGGGGTTAATGTCCATCATGGTTTTTAGCAGGAATTAGGATCAAATTGTGTGATTAAATGATGAAAAACAAGGTTAATGTCCTAAGATGTCCTCAATTACAAGTTCAAGAGCTTTATTGGAAATTTGTATGATTCTTGTAGGAAAAGCAAGCTTGAAAGGCAACTGGAGAAGGAAGAAGATTCTGGAGCTCAAGAGGAGAAAAATTGCCTAAGTGTTGAGCGCTAAAACGTCCACACTGAGCGTTTTAGCGCCCTGCTACAGGAAGAGGCCAAAACTTGCTGGTGATGAGCGCTAAAACGCCCACACAGAGCGTTTTAGCGCGCTGCTGCACTTAGAAGATGGAAAATTGCTGGTCTTGGGCGCTAAAACGGCCTGCAATAAGCGTTTTAGCGCTCTGAAGTGGAAAAAGGACTTTGGTCTCCACCGCTAAAATGTCCAAATCAAGAGTTTTAGCGTTGGATTCAGTTAAAGTCAGTTGAGCATCCACCAAGTTTGGACGCTAAAACGGTCATTCCTTAACGTTTTAGCGTTTTTGTCAGTTAAAAGCAGTTGAGCATACGTAAAGCATGGACGCTAAAACGGTCACTTATGGACGTTTTAGCGCCTACATCAGTTTTCTGTTTTTAAATGTAACACTATAAAAGGCAAAGCCTTCACACTTAGTAAAAGATCTGGAATTTTCTCTCTCTCTCTTAAACTTTAGTCTGACTTCTCTCTAAATTCTCTTAGTGTTTTAGTTTTTGTATTAGGATTTCTTTGTAATAGTTTGGAGATTGAAGACCTTCAACATGGAAATGAAGTTTGATTCTTCTTTTCTTGTCTATTCCTTAGTCATGTCTGAGTAGAGTCTTTGTAGTCTGAATGCAATATAACTCCATGATAATATTATGTTGATCTGATTAATATGATGAAGTATTTTTCATGTGTTGATTTGAGATTTTCTGATTTAATTATTTCTATCAAGGAAGTAGTGTAGAACAGGGATGTTTATATGACTTCTGTATCTGATAATCTCAACATCAGAATTCTAGTACTCAAGGGATTGATGCTAGAGTTCTGATATAATCTTAAGACTTTAGTATTTCATGCATGTATTAAGAAAGAGATCACCAAGGGATTGGGGTTTCTGATTAATGTATCTATCAGGGTAGTAAGGGATTACATCTTGATGATAAGTAAAAGGTTGATTAACATCACATGGAAAAGAATTCATCATATGATTAATTTTTACATGGGTTATTATGGAGGAAAGTTATTTTATGACTACTTGTTGTTTTATTAATTCTTAATCCATATTTATTTTGTGTCAAATTACTTACAATCAATTTTCTGGTGACAAATTATTCATGACTTTTACAAATTCTTATCTGATTCAAATTAGTTTTCTATGGTTTATTGGTGCTTCAACACAATTCCTCGTGGGAACGATCTTTACTCATCAGTTTATTACTTGTACGACTAGTGCAGTTGCTAAACGTCCAACAAGTTTTTGGCGCCGTTGCCGGGGAATTTGTTTTTCAACACTAACTGATACCATAGAATTCTGAGATTGAATCCTTTTATTTTCAGTATTTTAGTTTATGTTAAGTTTCTGGTCAATTTTGATTCTGGTATATGCGAGGTACACTTGATCCGAATTTGTTGTTGTATGATCCAGAATTAGAAAGGACATAGAGGAAGCACAAAAGGGCAGCCAGGAAAAGGAGACAGTTGCAAGAAATTAGTGAATCCAGTACGGTTAATCAGGAAGAGATAATGGCAGAGAATCACAGACCACCACCACCACCACCACAGAGGACACTGGGAGAGTACATGACTCCTGCAGTGATTCCTCCAATTGGGAATGTTGTGCGCCCAACAGTGGAGCCCAACAACTTTGAATTGAAGCCTGCTTTTATACATTTGGTGCAGAAGGATCAGTTTGCTGGAACCAGTGCAGAGGACCCTTACTTGCACATAGAGAACTTTCTGTTGTTGAGTGATACTGTGAAGATAAATGGTGTCACAAAAGATGCAATTTTGTTGATACTATTCATTCATTCACTGACGGATGATGCAAGGAGATGGCTGCAATCATTGCCACAAGGAAGTATAACAACTGGGGATGATCTGCAAACCAAGTTCTTGCAGAGGTTTTTCTCAGCATCCAAGAGGGCCAAGTTGAAGGATGAACTTACAAGCTTTAAGCAGAAAGAGTCAGAATCCATTTATGAGGCTTGGGAGAGATTCAAGACTTTGTTGAGGAAATGTCCACAGCATGGAATTGAGGCATGGCAACAAGAAGCAATCTTCCTGCAAGGAATGACCACTAACACTAGAACCTTGGTGCATGCCACTGCTGGTGGATCATTGACTACCAAGACTCCTCAAGAAGCCTTGGATATCTTTGAGTCATTGGCTTCTCAGGAAATTGATAATGCCCCAGTGGCTGACAGAAGGACAGGAATCATCAGGTTAGATGGGTATGATGCTCTGTTGGCAAGGAATGATCAGCTGATGCAGACACAGAGACAACAGCAGCAACAGTTGGATACCCTTATTAAGCAACTCTCTTCACAAAAGGTAGCTTCTGTGGAAACCAAGAGTGTATGTGCTATCTGTGGCAAAGGCCATGTGATAGAGGAGTGTGATTATGGGGGATCACCAGAACAAGCAGAGGTGAATGGAGTGTGGTATGATCAGAATAATCAAAGGAACTACAACAATCAGGGAAGGAATGTTTATGTGCCACCATGGAAGAACAAGAATCAACACCCAGGATTCAGCTATAGTTCCTACCATCAATTCAACCCACCATTACATCCTCCACCACCACATATGAAGGAGCAGTCAAGTGATCCTGCTGCATGGGAGAAAGCGTTTGCTCAGTTATCTAAGACAACTCAGGATTATATCCAGGGGTCTAATTCATTCAGGGAAGAGACAACTGCATTCATGCAGGAGACCAGAACTTCTTTCAAAAATCAGGAAGCATCAATCATAAATTTGGAGACCCAGATTGGTCAATTATCAAGACAGATATCAGAGAGACCACAAGGGAAATTTCCAGGTGATACATTAGTGAATCCTAAGGAGCACTGTAAAGCAATTATGACAAGAAGTGGGTTGGTACTTCAACCAGTGAAAAAGAATGTGGAAAATAAAAAGAATGAAGAAGAGGTTGTGGTTGAAGATGTAGTCTCTGATGATGAAGTAGAGAAGATGAGAAATGAGAAAAGTGAGAAGGAAGTAGTTGTTAGAGATGTTATAGTTGGAATTGAGAAAGAAGAGGAAGGGAAGGACAATAAGAATGAAGGAGAGGTAGAAGTTGGTAAAAATGCTTCCCCACAAAAGATGATGAAGTGGGAAAAGAAGAAGATGGCTGACAAGAAAGAACAGCCAGTTATTTTATCTCCCTATGCTAGAGTTCCCTACCCTCAAAGGTTGAAGCAAGAGATTCAGAAACAGCACTATGCAAGATTTCTGGATATCTTCAAAAATTTACAAATTAACATATCATTTTCTGAAGCACTGGAAAATATGCCTCACTATGCAAAGTTCATGAAGGATCTTCTTACTAAGAAGAGGAAATTAACTGATGGTGAGACAGTGGCCCTAACAGCAGAGTGTAGTGCCCTAATCCAGAAGAAGCTTCCAACAAAAATGAAATATCCTGGAAGCTTCAGTATCTCTATTGCTATAGGAGATGTGGAGGTGGGAAAGGCATTGTGCGATTTGGGAGCCAGTATAAACTTGATGTCGTTGATAGTATGTAGAGCTTTGGGAATCAACACTTTGAAGGAGACCAATCTTATTCTGCATCTTGCAGATAGATCTATCAAGAGGCCTGAAGGTGTGGTTGAAGATGTCTTGGTCAAGGTAGACAAGTTTATTTTTCCAGTGGATTTTGTGATTCTTGACATGGAGGAAGAGAATAAAGAAAGTCCTCTATTGTTAGGAAGACCCTTTTTAGCAACTGCAAGATCTTTGATAGATGTTGAACAAGGAAAGTTGTTGCTAAAGGTGGATGAGGAAACAGTCACAATTGATGTATTTGAAACTATCACGCACCCTGTTGATGTGAGGGATTGTTTTAGATTGGATGTGATACAGGAGGTTGTGGAAGAAGTGAATAAAGAAGAAGAATTCCCAGTTGAGGAAGAAAGTTCAGAAGAAGAGACAGGTACAGAAGATTACAAAGAAGAGCCAGAAGTGGAAGAGCTTGAGAAGAAGATTGATGACATTCCAAAAGGAGCACCTAAGGTAGAACTTAAAGAATTGCCTTCACATTTGAAGTATGTGTTCCTTGGGGATGATCAAACATATCCAGCAATCATTAATGCAATGTTGTCTGATGAGGAAGAAGGAAAGTTGATTGAAGTACTTAAGAAGAATAAGCTGGCAATTGGTTGGCAATTTTCTGATCTCAAGGGTATCAATCCTTTCTTCTGCACCCATAAAATATTGATGGAAGAAGAGGTCAAACCAGTAAGGCAACCATAGAGGAGACTCAACCCCACTATGAAGGAGGTAGTGAGGAAGGAGGTTGTGAAGTTGCTTGATGCTGGGATGATTTACCCTATTTCAGACAGTGCTTGGGTGAGTCCTGTGCAGACAGTGCCCAAGAAAGGGGGGATAACTGTGGTGAAAAATGAGAATAATGAGTTGATTCCCACAAGGACAATCACTGGTTGGAGAATGTGTATTGACTATCGGAGGTTGAACAAGGCAACCAGGAAGGATCATTTTCCACTTCCTTTCTTGGATCAGATGCTAGAGAGGTTGGCAGGACATGCTTTCTATTGTTTCTTGGATGGTTATTCAGGGTACAATCAGATAGCTGTGACACCAGAGGACCAGGAGAAGACCGTATTTACATGTCCATATGGAATTTTCGCATATCGGAGGATTCCTTTTGGTCTATGCAATGCTCCTACCACTTTCCAAAGGTGCATGCTTTCCATTTTATCTGATATGGTAGAGGAATGTCTAGAAATATTTATGGATGATTTTTCTGTATTTGGGTCTGATTTTGATGTATGTCTGAAAAACTTAGATTCTGTCTTAAAAAGATGTCGGGCCTGTAATTTGGTTTTGAACTGGGAGAAGTGTCACTTTATGGTGACAGAAGGTATAGTTCTTGGACACAAGGTGTCTAGGAATGGAATTGAGGTGGATAAGGCCAAAATTTCTGTGATTGAGAAAATCCCTCCACCTGTTAATGTTAAGGGTGTGAGGAGTTTTCTTGGTCATGCTT
>NW_026899015.1:0-71267 GCF_033153095.1 Gastrolobium bilobum
GACCAACAGCTTGCATAGTGGCTTTGCTATCTTGGAAAAGTCTTTGATAAAGCGTCTGTAGAAACCTGCATGACCGAGAAAACTTCGAATGCCTTTAACGTTAGAGAGAGGGAGAAGTTTCTCAATAACAAATATCTTAGCTCTATCAACTTCTATACCATCTTGGGACACTTTGTGTCCTAGAACTATGTCATCTTTCACCATAAAGTGGCATTTTTCCCAGTTTAAAACAAGATTACTCTCTTGACATCTTTGTAAAACACAAGATAAATTTTCTAAACAAATGTCAAAAGAGGGACCAAAAACAGAAAAATCGTCCGTAAAGATCTCAATAGATTTTTCAATCATATCAGAAAAGATAGATAACATGCACCTTTGAAAAGTAGCTGGAGCGTTGCACATGCCGAAGGGCATCCTCCGGTAAGCGAAGACTCCGTAAAGGCATGTGAATGTTGTCTTCTCTTGATCTTCTGGGGCTACTGCTATTTGGTTGTAGCCAGAGTACCCATCTAGAAAGCAGTAGAAGGCATGGCCAGCTAGTCTCGCCAACATCTGGTCCAAGAAAGGAATTGGGAAATGGTCCTTGTGAGTGACTGTGTTAAGTTTTTTATAGTCGATGCACATCCTCCATCCGGTGACTGTCCTTGTTGGAGTCAATTCGTTGTTCTCATTTCTTACCACAGTGACTCCACCTTTCTTGGGTACCGTTTGTACAGGACTTACCCAAGCACTATCAGATATAGGATAAATCATTCATGCATCCAATAGTTTAACTACTTCTTTCCTTACCACTTCTCTCATGGTTGGATTGAGTCTCCTTTGCAGCTGCCTCACAGGTATAATGTCATCTTCCATTAGAATTTTATGAGGACAAAAGGAAGGATTTGTACCTTTTAGGTCGGAGAATGACCATATTATTGCAGCTTTATGTTTCTTTAGCACTTTGATAAGCTTCTCTTCTTCTGCGGTTGATAGCTCAACATTGATGATGACTAGATAAGTGTTGTTGTCACCCAGGAAAGCATACTTTAAATTTGGAGGTAACTCCTTAAGCTCCACCTTTGGTGCTCTAAGAGGGATGTCATCTTTCTTTCTTTCAAGTTTTTCCACCACTGGTTCTTTATCAGCTATTTCAACTTCTTCTTTGATTTGTTCTAACTCGGGTGGGGATCTCTCCTCTTTCATAGCATCATCAATTGCTTCTTGTATTATGTCTGTCATAAAACAGTCTCCTCTGTCAAGGCCACTGTTTCGCATTCCTTCAACTTGCGTTTCTTTGATAGAAGGTCCTTCATGAACTTCGCATATTTCGACATGCTTTTTAGGGCTTCTGCGAAAGGAATGTTGACTTGCAGCTTCTTGAAGATGTCCAGAAATTTGGTGTATTGTTGTTTCTGGACTTCTTGTTTCAACCGCTGAGGATATGGAACTTTTGCATAGGGAGACGGGTCTGCCGCTTTTGGTTGCCTTTCCAGAGCTTTCTTTTTCTCCCATTTGAACAATTTTTTCTCTGGACTGCTCTTTTCAGCTCCTACTGCATCTTCTTCTTTCTCATTCTCAGCTTCAGGTTCAACTTCAGGTTCAACTTCTTTCTTCTTTTCAACTGGTGGCTTTTCCACAGGCTGAATCACGATCCCACTCCTTATGACAATTGAATTACATTGTGCCTTTGGGTTCGTGTCGATGTTACTTGGAAAGGTGCCCTGAGTTCTTTTAGTGAACTGTCTTGACAGCTGACCAATTTGAGTCTCCAAGTTCCGGATCGAAGCTTCTTGATTTCAGAACGAAGCTCTTGTTTCATCTCTGAAGGCATCGACATTTTGAATGTAGTCGGATGTTGTCTTAGATAGTTGTGCAACAACCTTTTCCCATTCTGACGTGGTGCCTTGAGTTTGTTGTTGCAACGGCATAAGAGGATTCAACTGGTAATTTGATTTGTAACTCAATCCAGGGTGTTGGTTAGGATTCTTCCACCCTTGATTACCATATTGATTCCTTCATGGATTGTTCGGGTTCTTTTGATCATACCAGACTTCATTGACCTCCGCTGGTGACTTTTCAGTGTTTCTGATGTAGTCACAATCCTCAGTCGCATGAGCCTCTTCACAAATACCACATTTAATATTAATATTAGAAACAGTAGAAACTTGAGAAGAATTAAATTTTTTATTAAGAGCATCTAATTGTTCTTGTTGTTTCTTGTACATTTGTAGCATTTGTTCATTCTGGGCTAAGAGTGCATCACAGCCTTCAAGCTTCATGATTCCTGATCTTCTTGGTGCAACTGGGGCTGGGGCATTGTCAAATTCTTGAGAAGCTAAGGATTCCAGCAATTCTAGCGCTTCCTCTGGAGTTTTGTTTTCAGGGAGCCTCCTGTAGCAGCATTTACCAGTGTTCTTGTGGTGGATGTCATCCCTTGGAAAAAGATTCTTGCTTTCTCCATGCTTCAATTCCATGTTGAGGACACTTCCTGAGTTTTCCTTTGAATCGTTCCCAAGCCTCGTACAAAGATTCTCTTTCTTGTTGTTCAAAAGCAGTGATCTTCGACTTGAGCCTTGCCATCTTTGAAGCTGAGAAAAATCTAGCCAAGAATTTTCTTGCTAAGTCATCCCAATTGGTTATGCTTCCTTCAGGTAGAGACTGCAGCCAATCTCTTGCTTCATCCTTCAGTGAGCATGGAAATAGCCTGAGCAAGATAGCATCACGAGGAACTCCATTTACTTTTAATGTATCACAGTAAAGTAAGAAGTTATCGAGATGACTATAAGGGTTCTCTGTGCTTCCTCCAGCGAACTGTTCTTTTTGAATCAGTTGCAGCAGTGCCGGCTTCAGTTCAAAGTTTTTAGCCTCTATGTTTGGTCTAACAATGCTTGTCGTCTATGGGACTCGAGCTGGGGTCATGTAATCCCCCAACGTCCTTGGAGCGAGTGATTATTTTCTGCCATAGGTTCCTCCTCAGGTTCCTCTTTTGGTTCCGTCGAAGTTGATGCCTTTGTTTCCTTCGCTTTCTTTGCTTTTCGTCTTTCCTAAGTTTCCTTTCTGTCTTTTCTATCTCGGGATCAAACTATAAGATTCGCGGGTTAAGAGTACCTTGCACAAACTAAGATTGAAAAGATGTGCAGAAAAATAGAAAAAAGACAAAACAGAAAAACAGAAAAAAATAAAAAATAAACAAACAATGAATGCAGAAAATTGATGCAGAATTTTAATGCAGAAAAATATTTTTGAAGAATGTATAAAGTGCAGAAAATTAAAACGTCCAATCTAAAAGTTAATTAGTTACTTCTAATGTTGAAGAGTTCGATCCCCGGCAACGGCGCCAAAAACTTGTTGCGACTCGGCAAGTGCACCGATCGTGAAAGTAATAAAGTGTACCGGAGTACGAGATCGTTCCCACGAGGAACATAATTTTCAAGCACTAGTTCGCTAATCGCGTCTTAGTTGGACAATCAAGAATTTAGATGAAGAGAGTTGTGATTCAAAGAACTTAAAATTAAAAACAATTAAAATCATGCAATTAAGGAAATTCAGAATTAAAAGAATGAATGAAGATGAAGATTGATTAAGAATTTAAAACAAGCGTAGTTAAGGTTTCGACTTCCCCCAATATCCTCAATATGTTATGAATTAAATAGCCAAGAATCTGTTTCTTAATATATTGCCAATCAATTCTATTTGAGTTAATTACGGCTCAATTCCTTGTTACCATAAATCTATGTAATCTTGAAAGAACTCTAGTTCCCCGATTATTCCCCAAGAAAACATGCATTAAGATCAAGAATTGCCAGATTGCATAATTACCCTATGTTTATTCCTAGATCACAAGGATTATGATAAATTTATCAAATCAAGGTTCATGCACCAACATCCGTATTGTTATACAATTCCCCAAAATCATTCTATAAGGAACAAACTCATAGAAAGCAATAAAGATAGATAAATTTATTCAAATATAAAAAGAACAGAATTCAGAGACAATTTAATTCATAAACATAAAGATTCAATTGGGTTCCATCTACCCTTAACTACATAAGACTACTCTAGCATACTGAATTCAAAAACAATAATAAAGAAAAGAGAACCCCAAGCCTCCATTGGTGTGATGTTGACTTGGTTCCTCAGTGTTCCAGCGCTCCGCAATAGGATTCCTCCTTGGAGTATGAGTGGGGATGAATGAATTTCTGAATTGGTTTCTAAATTCGTGTGTGCGTATTGGTCTTGACCCCAAGCTCTTTATTTATAGCTTTTTGGAGTTGTATTCTTCATTAACTCTTCAATGAATCCATATCAGATTTGTGGTTGATTTCATCTTTGTTTCCTTTTTGCATTTGAATTCTTGGAGATTGGTTGGCGATTTTGAGCTTTAAAGCTTATTGTAATCTTCCATCATATCTTCTTATTGGAGTTATATCTTATTTCAATCAAGGTTGCTGTGTTTCCTCTTTGTATCTTATAGAATCCGCTGCATATCTTGATCAAATCTTTCCTGGAGTTTAGCTTTGGCCGTGCATGGACGTTTTGGCATGCTGTTTGTGCTAAAACGTGCTTATAGTGTATTTTTGTCTGCCTCCAAGCGTTTTGGCGTCCAGTAGCACGCCAAAACGTGCTCTTCGAAGTGTTTTAGTTTCTTCAGGAGTGTTTTGGCGTGCTATGTGGACGCCAAAACGCTCTCCTCCAGGGAGTAATGGTTGTTTTCTTCCTTTTGTGCGTTTAAACACGATTCATGGACGCCAAAACGTCCTCCTTCAGCTGGTACACACTTGAAATATTGCTTTCTTGTGGCTTCAACTCAACTTGATGTCTTCTTTTGGTTCCAAAATGCCATAATAGGTGTCAAAAATCCTTTAAATTAAGAATTATGACAACATGTTAGCAAGATATTCAATTACTGTGACTTTACAGTAATAAACCCTAATTTCCATGCAATTCATGATATATATCAATCATAATTAAGCCTAAAAACATGGTAAACCAAGGGTTTATCTGCACCGATCATAGAAATTCAAGAAAAAAAAGTTCACAGAAGTTAAGGTAATGGCAAAAGTAAAAGATGAAACCAAAGAGAAAAAGGACAAAGTGAAAAAGTTGCATAGCAACGAAAAAGCATAAAAAGGTCAAGAAGAAGGAGAAAAAGAAAAAATTATGAATAGAAAGGAAAAGACTAAGTGAAATTGTGTCTGAGGGTGAATAACTGAAAATATATAGTTGTGTTTCAATCTCATATACAGTAAAAAGTAGCCACTTTCCCAGATATTCCTACCTTAGCCTAAGCCAAGTTACAACCCTGCAAAGACCTTTGGATCTAATTGTGCATGTTTTACATGTTCCTCATCTTTATGAACTTGAGAATAGGATCAAGCCTATGGTAGTCTTATTGCACTGATTGAATGAGAGTTACACAAGAGTGACAAGTGCAGCGATTATCTTGGTAAGGAGTGATTGAGCTAGATTCTAATTCCTTATACAAAAAGTGATTCCTGAAATTCTCAACTTTGAATTCACTCATGCATAGCATTATAACTCTTAATCTCTTACATGTAGAAAATTTCATTAATGACATAAATTCTTCTCACAGAGCTTATCATTGTTGCCTAATGTTTGATGTTATTTATTGCTGGGGACAACAATATCTAAATCTGGGAATTGTTTGATGTGCCTTCGGCATATAAGTATTTCAGAGTAAAAAGAACAAGGATTTGACAGTAATTCAGTGATAAATAGTAGTATTTTTAAGGAATACTTGATAATCTCTCTTCAGGCACACTTTCACTCTGATTCTATATTTATGCAGGAAGAAACAAGATGATTATTGTCATTTCACGCTAATAGCATGAATCTCACGCTAATCACGCCAAGATTGAAGAAAGAGAGCCAACTTACTGTCTTTTCACGCTAGCAGCGTGGTGGTCACGCTGATCGCGCCAAGTATAGGGATCTTCAATTATCGCCCACGCGAATCACGTGGATCTGGCGCTAATCGCGCGACATCGCGCTGTCAGTTTTCTGAATTATGGATTTGGATAAAAACAGAAACGAAAATCAAATCTTGGGGAAGATTTTGACCTGATTGAGTCATTGGATATAAAAAGGAGTCAGAAACCCTGAGAAAAGAACTTTTGCACGGAGAAGAATACGGAGGCAGAGATCGAAGCAAGTGTTTGGATTGAAGATTCAAGCTTTCTTCTTCTTCAAATTTTCTGGTTATTGTTTTATTCATGATTTCTCTTTCTTACATTAAATTGTCAGATATGAACATGTCTGGCTAGTCTTTTATTATTGTGGTAAGGGTCACAACCCTTAATGTGAACCCCTTGTAGTTTAGTTAATTTTTATATTTAATTATTCCAATTGTATTTATTTTATCTTGTTCTTAATGTTATGATTCTTTTAGAACCGATCACTTTATTAGGATTGCGAGGGTTAGGGTTTTCCATAGGAATATTGAGATTCTAGTTCCTGACAAAGGGTAAAATAACAATTCATGTACGCACTAAGGATAGGCTGCATGAATTGCAAACGTGAAAAATTCACTGATTTAAAGGCTTAACTTGAAAAGGAATCTCTAAGGGATTAGGATTCTAATAGGGTTAATAAAGTTAAGATCACTAAGGAATTAGGGCTTAACTAATCAATTAATAGATGGTGAATTGTTTGATCAATGGTTAAATTAAATGTAAAACTTAATTCATAGTGCAAGGTGGGGATCATAAAGGTGTTGGCGTCTTTTACCGCAATATTCTTTTAAATATCTTCTCAATCTTAATCTATTATTCTCAAAGTTTTAAAAGCATCTTTGAATTATTCACAAGTTTTTGAATTGTTCTCAATTTTTACAACCATAATTATTCTCAAACCAATTTTATTAATCCAACAAGAGATGAATACTTTAAATAATTTCGGTGTCTCAATCCTCGTGGAGACGATACTCTACTTACCATTTTATTACTTGGAATGATCGGTAGACTTGCCGATTTTTTTCAACACATTTACATGTAGCCTAGACAGTCTTGTTTCGTTTATGTGTCATAGTCTACAATGCCAAAGATAAGATTGATTATCTATCTTAGGTTGTTTCACATAAGCCATTTATTCTCCTATAGAACATGGTAGAAAATTCACCACTCTTAATAATAAATATAAAACCATCTCGTTCTAAACAAGAAATACAAATAATGTTTCTAGAAATGTTAGGAACATAAAGTCAATTCTTCAAATGCAACATAAGGCCCGTAGACAAAACTAGGTTAACATCTCCAATAGTCAATGCAGCAACTCTTGCTCCATTCCTTACTCGAAGACCACCTTGTTCTTGTCAAGCTTCCTCAGATTCCTAAGCACCTGCAACATATTGTAGATGTGAGAATCACAACAGGTATCCAATACCCATGAAGCCAGGTTAGCACAAGAAAAATTAACCTTAATCATGTAAATACCTGAGGTAGAAGCATCACCATGCTTCTTTTCCATCACACCCTTGATGTAGTCAGGACAGTTCCACTTCCAATGGTCTTTCTTGCCACAATGAAAGCACTCAGCGTCATTTTTGTCGTTGCCCTTACCTTTGGCCTTACCCGTCTTCTAATTGGACTTTCCTTTGGGCTTGAGAGGATTGAGCTTCGTAAGCTCTTTCCTTTTACCCTTATCTTTGGTCTTGGAATACCTATCAATAAGAAGAGCTTGTATTTTATCCTTTTGATAAACACCTCAATAGTAGTTAACATGCTTAACAACTCAGGTAGTGTAACATTCATCGAATGCATGTTATAGTTCATAATGAACCCACTGAAAGAAGGAGGAAACGATGATAAAATTAAGCCATTAATTAATTCTGCATCCATGATGAAGCCTAGACCCTCTAGCTTCTCGATGAACGCTATCATCTGTAGGATAATTCCTCTTCCATAGGCGCAGTAGGTAATGCAACAACTTTATGGCCCGCAGAACATGAAATTAGGACCGGTCAACTTGTTCGTTTTGAAAATAGTTGCAGAGACAAATGATTCGACATATTAAGCTGAAAAGGATGTAAAGATTAATACTGTTATAAATTAGACCATATTGTTAAGGACTTCAAATAAATGGCCCCTCCCACTATTTTATCTAAGTCAATGACCCTTATCGTTATTGACGTAGGGCTATTCTTCTTAAGGATTTCCATAGTGGGTTAAGAGAATGACCGTTTCCTTTAATCCCTGTCTGAGACCGCAAGATCAAATTAAGCGATGGGTTGATCATTATCAACAGTATCTCATACCTTCTCTTAACATGAGGTTGACAACTCCTTGTCCTTTAGTGGTGCATCTCATGCAATCAACCTGGCACTATTGCCCCAAGTTCATAAGCTCGGCTGAGCCTACAACTTATGCACCCGGTCAAGCATAAACCACCATCCTAAGTGTCTCTACACTTCAAGCACTCATCTTACCCAACGAAACAGTGGGTCCCAACTGAGTTGTAGAGCACCACCACATCGAAGGGATTCAATTTGTACCGACGGTGGGAGGCAATCATGCACTTAATAATTGTTCCTTTTAAGGGTTCCTTTTATTTTTTATTAGGGATTTACCAAGTCTCATCAAACTCACATATTGTACTATCATGCTAGTCGTTTCCCTATGTCATACATCTACAACATACTATACTAGTAGCTTTTGGAAATGCATAATATAAACATACATACGCGATTTTATGACATGCATACTAGTCGCTTTGACATACACGCATACATTCATAGGCATAATAAATCACATTTATTTTGGTATAGTCATGGTACTCATGTCATCTTCTCCCATCATGCTCCTTAAGTCGCGGCTCCTCCATGCCTAAAACGCCACTATCCTAATTTTTAATTGCATAATAATTCAAGAAACCCTAAGTTATATTTGGGGGGAGTAAGGTGAGAAAAAGAATTTACTCAAGAGTAAAAGAAAGACAAGGCATACAAGCCTTATTTAACAAAAATAAATTACAAGGATTAAAATTTAATTTTGGGCACCATAACCATCCCTTTCCTTTTTTTTTTTTGGTAATCACCATCCCTTTCCTTTATTCGCACCTGAAAAGTTAGTAACCAAATAAGCGCAAAAATATACAAAATATGTTCTATGCTTTTACATGGACATATTAACTTTTAACATATCCAAATATTCAAAATTTTATACAAAGATCATATTTTTACCGAATAAAAAATTAAAGATCAAATCTTTATTCAATCAAAATGTCAAAGATCATATCGTTAACCAACAAAATGCAAAGTTCCCATTTTTAACCGATTAAAACGTCAAAGATCAAAATTTAACCAACCAAAACATAAATGTCACATTTTTAACCAATTAAAATGTCAAAGATCAAATCTTTAACCAACTAAAATATAAAGGTCGCATTTTTAATCGATTAAAATATCAAAGATCGCATCTTTAATGAATCATACAGAGCTTCGTGCTTCTTTTTTCACTGGTGGTAAGAAATTTGGCTTTAAAAATTTTTCTTCTCATGAAGCTGGGACTTCTTCTGTTAGCTCGTCTTCAGTACCTTCTGTAGCCATTCCTAAACCCACGGTTCCTCAACTAAATGCACCTAATCCGGTGTTGGCCTTACCTGCTCCTACAAACATGAAGAAGTTCTCTCATGCAGAATTGCATAAGAGGCGTGAATTGGGACTCTGTTATTATTGTGAGGAGAAGTGGAATTCTAAGCACAAGTGTAAGAATAAGTTGTTTTTAATGGTGGGTGATGTGCCTTCAGCACATGGGTAAATTCGAGCCAAAAGAGAAATATTATGGGTTAATTCTCAGTAAAAAGGCAACGTTTATTGTTGCTTTGCTTACATTCCAATTTCAGAATTGTTCGACTGATTTTATGCTTACTTTGTAGGAAAAGCAAAAAAATCTGGAGCAAAATGAGGATTTTCCAAAGTGAAGATCCACGCTATGAGCGTGGATGTCACGCTGGTAGCGTGAAGAACCAGAGGCTTCCATGCTCACAGTGTGGATTTCACGCCATCAGCGTGAAATCATCCTTCTTCCCACACCCATAGCCTGGATAGCAAGCTGACAGCGTGGAGATTCAAAAGCAGCCACGCTCTTGGCGTGGAACTGGCGCTCAGCGCCAGTTTACGAAAGTCACAGCCCGTGCTTTTCAAGAGGGCAATTCTGGAAAAGGAAGAAAAAGATTATAAAAACAGGGTTTCTATGACAGAAACGTCAGACTTCGACGCAGATAAGAAGGGAACAAGGATTGCTTCGGAAGGAGAGCTCTGGAGAGAATTTCATCTTCATCTTTATTCTTCCATTCTTTCATCCCAAGTAACATTGAATATTGATTTTTTAGCCATGATTATGTTTGGCTAGTACTTTTTATTGTAGTTAGGGTCACAAACCCTATGTGAACCCTTGTTACGACGGATTGATTTATAATTGCTCATTTATATAATTATCTTTATCTCTACCCTGTTCGTATTTGATATTTTCTTTATTAGAATTAATCACTCTAATAGTTGATAATAGTCTAAGGGTTAGAACCCTAGATAGGAATATTAGGGTTTTCATCCTGAAAGGGGGTAGGATAACAGTTCGTATGCATGCTAGGAATAGATGTGTATTGAATTGCGGATGCCTAAATTATAGAGTTCATCGCTTAATTTTCATGAGGGGTTGCTAAGGGATTAGGATTCCAATTGACATTAAAGGGTTAAACTGCCAAGGGATTGGGATTTAACTAATTATTTTAGATAATAATTTATCCGAGTAATTTTATAAATGAATATTGTAATTCAATCCAAAGTAAGAAGTGGGGATCATAAGGTGAGTGCGCTCTAGCTACAATGTTTTTCTCATATTTTCAAAACATCAATTCTTTTTATTATTCTTTTTCTCATAATACAAAAACAAGTCCTTATTTTCAGTTCTCGATTTCACACAAATTGACAATATTTGTCACAACCTTTGAACTCTTCCATTCTTAAAAGGAACAATTAATTGATATTCGACCCAATCCCTGTGGAGACGATACTATACTTACTATCTATATTACTTGTGCGATCGGTATACTTGCTGGTGAGCATCAGTGGGGGATGTGGATGAAGCACAAGAAGGTTTAGAAGAGGAGGAAGAGATTTTATGGCATTCGACTAGCAGCAATAAGAATTCTCAGGATGGTGCTCTACATGCTTTCGCTGATCATTCAGGTACACGTTCCTTGGTGTTTACCACAACCATTAAGGACTGTGAGTTTCCTGTGTTGATCGATTCAGGAAGTACTCATAATTTCCTTAACCGACAAGTAACATGTGACTTGAACTTACCTATGACTCGTGTTAAAAGGATAAGAGTCTTCTTAGGTAATGGAGAATTTTTGTCCACTGATAAGAAATGCCTCAAGGTATTAATCAATCTACAAGGTCATGAGTTCACTATTGACTTCTGGGTGCTGGAGCTTTGTGACCTTAGTATTGTCTTGGGAATGCCTTGGTTGGAGACCCTTGGCAAGGTCACTCATGATTATGTTAGGTCTTCAATGGGGTTTCAGTGCTATGGAAGAGATGTTTTGTTGGAGAGTAATAACAGGTGTAATGAATCCGAAGACATGGTGGTCCAAAACGATGGAAATGAGCTGTGTTGCTTCGTATTATTGCAGCATACAGAAAGCTATCCCATTGGTTTAGGGAGTGAATTGATGGCCATCAAAGAGGATACCGGATATATTGTAGAATGTCTTATTGCAGTATCAAGCAGTGTTCCAGATTCCACACGAGCTGCCTCCTTTTAGGGGACGAAATCATTCTATTCATCTAGTAGAAGGATCAAAGGTTGTGAATGTTAAACCATATCGATATGGCCACCACCAGAAAGCAGAAATAGAGCGGTAAGTAATTGAGTTGCTATCAGCTGGGTTCATACAGCACTCACAGAGTCTTTTTTCATCTCCTATCCTCTTAGTGCGTAAGAAGGATGACACTTGGAGAATGTGTATAGATTATCGGGAATTGAATGCAATCATAATTAAAGATAGGTTTCCAATACCTACCATTGATGAGCTTTTGGACGAGTTGGAAGGAGCTAAATTTTTTAACAAATTGGATTTGAGAGCTGGGTACCATCAAATTAGGGTACTGCCTCAAGATGTAAGGAAAACGACTTTTAGGACTCATGAGGGCCACTATGAGTTCCTAGTAATGCCATTCGGTTTGACGAATGCTCCAGCGACGTTCCAAGCAGTAATGAATCAGCTGTTCAAACCTCACTTACGCAGATTTATAATTGTATTCTTTGATGATATATTGGTCTTAAGTAAGTCCATTGAGGAACATGTTGAGCATTTGGCTACTGCATTAAATTGCTTGCAGGTACACAAATTCTTTGTGAAGGTGTCCAAGTGCACATTTGGAACTGTGTCCAAAGAATATTTGGGTCATGTGGTTTCAAACCAAGGAGTTCATGCCGATCCGAAGAAAATTCAAGCTATGTTGGAGTGGCCCTTGCCTTGTAATCTGAAACAATTGAGGGGATTCTTGGGCCTTACGGGTTACTACCGTCGTTTCGTAAGGAATTATGCCATGCTCGCGGCCCCATTAACAGATTTGCTTAAGGCTTCAGATGAATTTTTATGGACAGAGGGAGCAGCTTCTGCCTTCCACAAATTGAAGGAGACCATGAGTAAGACTCTAGTACTAATATTACCAAATTTTACTCTCCCATTTGTCATAGAAACAGATGCCTCGAACAGTGTAGTGGGAGCAGTACTCTTGCAGCAAGAAAGACCTCTAGCTTTCTTCAGTAAAAAGTTGGGAATGAGGATGGCTAACTCTTCCACATATGTCCGCGAGCTATATGCTATAACGACTGTTGTTAAGCGTTGGAGGCAATACTTGTTGGGTTCTAATTTTGTGATTAGAACCGACCACAAGAGCATAAAGGAATTGTTGAATCAGACCATCCAGACAACTGAACGACAAAAATACCTTTGTAAGTTACTTGGGTACTCATTCACAATTGAGTATAAAAAGGGTAGTAGTAATGTGGTAGCAGATGCTTTATCAAGAGTGCATGAGGATGGTGGGTTGCACACCTTGAATTCAGAACCGGTCTTTGATATTCTTGAGGAAATAAGGAAACAGAATTCACAAGATCCTTATTTGTTACAATGTCATCAAAGATTTAACACTGATCCGAGAGCTGATGTCTCATTGTCTGTGAAGGATGGCATCTTGTTCCATAATAGTCGATTTTTGTTAAGCACCACTTCACCTTTAATTCCTGTTTTGATTCATGAATATCATGCTACACCAATTGGAGGACATGCAGGGGTTTTGCGTACTTTTTTAAGATTGTCTGCCACCTTTTATTGGAGTTCCATGAGGTAAGATGTGAAGGAATTTGTAGCTCACTGTAAGGTTTGTCAGCAGGTGAAATATGAGACTTCCAAACCAAGTGGATTACTGCAACCTTTAGCTATACTAGAAAGGGTGCTTGAAGACTTGTCTATGGATTTCATTATAGGGTTACCTATATCTCGAGGATACTTGTAAGAACCCGCACCGTTAATTAAGAGATTTAATTAATAAATTACGAGAAATTAAGAAATAATTCCATAATTGACCCTAATAATTATTATGAGGCTTTAATAATTATAATTAGTGAGTAATAATGCCGAAAGTCATTTTTCTGACGAAAAGTGCAGACACCGGTTCTGCTAGTCGGTATAAATGCGTACCGAAAAAGTATCCCGGAAAATTATAATAAGTGTATGAAAATTACTAGAATGATATGTAGGACTTGTAAAACGAGTTTCAAGTCCAGATAATGAGAACTGGTGCTAGAAACCGGTACTGGCTTGGAAAAGCGCGTACCGGAAAGGTGCTCAGAAAATTATAAGAAAAATATGATAATTCTTGTAAAATTGAGTAGGTTAGGAATCTTGAGTTTGAGATTAAAATGCTAAGCGTAGCAATTGAAGTTAATACTGCGCGTTCATTCTTAAGTGGGCCTATATAAGGCCATGGCACACATTTCTAGGTCAGAAATGGTGCCTCCTACGTGACATTTTGAGAGCTTGGCTGCTGCCACCCTTCTCCTTGGTCACCTTTGCATGAGAAACCTCCAAGTCTTCACCTTTTCTTCTTTGTTTCACCCTCTAAACACTTGGTTGAGGGTGTGTGAGCTTTGTGAAGGAAGTGTGTGTTCCTTTCTGAGTTGGAGAGGTTGTTGGTGAGGTGTTGAGGGGCTGAGTTGGTGTCCCTTTGGGTGAGAGCACTTGTTCTTGGCTTGTGAAGCTTTAAGAAGCCTTCTTTGTGAAGAAAGGACATAGCTTATGTTGCCATTTTCGTTCTTGGGTAAAGTCAGAACCTTGGGAATGTCAAGTGAGCTCCAAGAGCCTCTTTGTTCTGAGTTTGAAGCTTGGGTATGTTGTACCAACCTTGTTCTTGAGTTTTTATGCTTAAAAGTGGAACCTTGATGCATGCAATGGATTAAAGTTGATAACTTAATGTTGGGTAATGTTAAACACACCTTAAATCGTATGTTTAAGCTTCTGTATGCTTGAAATGAACCACCTTTGTTGGATATCTTCGCGAAATGCAAAAAAACTGCATTCTGTCGCGAAATATCCGGATATGGATATCCGGATTTCGGGACAGCAACGAACCTGTCTTGGTAAAAATTCAATATCTTGAGCTACAGAGCTCCAAATCGATTGCTGTTTAGACCTATGTGAAGCTAACACATAGGGCTACAACCCTATAAAATTTCGTAGCCATTGGATAAGTGGTTTGAACACTGTGTTAGTTTAAAGTCGCAGCTTGGTTGCTGGAAATTCAGTTGGCAGCAGTCACTTTGCGAAAATCATAACCGAAGCTATATAACTCTGATTGAGACATAAGATATGTCGTTGGAAAGCTTGTGATGTCTAGTTTAACATATTAAAATCTCAGAATTTTTGGGAAAGAATTACAACTTCAGTTCTAATAAAATGGAACCTTGGGAGCGATATCTCGCGAAATGCAGAAACTGCATTCTGTCGCGAAATATCCGGATATGATATCCGGATATGGATATCCGGATATGGGCTTGGAGATATCCGGATATGGATATGCGGATATGCCCCCGACATATATCCGGATATTCTGGGATTTCGAAGAACAGTAGCTGTGCTGTGAGGACAGTAGGCTATTGGGGGTTTGTGGACCCTAGATTGATGAGGTTGAACTTCTGTTTTAATTAAACTAAGTCAGAATCAAGTGATTAAGGGCTTATGGCTTGGTGAGAAGCCTTAAGACATAAAGCGTAATGAAAAGGCGTTGTCTTTAATTTGTATGCATGTGGTACATGTTATTGATTTATATTTGGTCCATATCAGATTGTGATCTGCTGTGACTGGACTTTGAGCTTGTGGCATTGGATAGCTAGCTTAGAGGTAAGCTTTCGTGTCCTCGGTTTAGCCATGTTGTGGTTCCACCATGTCCCATGGGGGTATGGTTTATGCATGCTGTGTACATGCTTTTGGATATTTGATATGTTGATTGAACTTTACATGTAATGGCTTTTAATATGCATGTGTTGTTTCATCTTGACGGGAAGCCTGAGTATGTAGCGCCATACAAGACGGTGTACCGGGGTGAATGCAAGTGGTACTTGCACGATGTGTAGGTGATAGACGTATACCTGCACTGTCTCTGGCCAGTAGATTAGTATTGACACACATGACATGATTATCTGCTGCATTGCATTGTTTTAGAAATGATAAATGATAAACTGCTTTTGAACTTATATTGCACATGTAAGTGAGTTTGGGGTGGAAGATCCTTGAGGACTCACTGACTTACTGAGATTTCTAGTTTAGAGATCTTACCCCACGTTTGGGGAATGCTTATTTCAGGATCAGGTAGTATAGGTACTGATGCCTCAGGCGGCAGGAGGCCGGAGCTTAGCTGACTATGTTTTACTGCTTTATGTTAGCATGACTGGATTTGGATGATGTTTATGTTTTCCGCTATTTATGATATGTTGTTGTTGAGACTGATGTGGGCAAGTTGCCTTATTTGAGTGAGCATGGGGATTGTCCATGACACTTTCTGTTAGTACTTTTTAGATTGGAGTTGTATAAACTGTTAGATGGTCCGGTCTACATTGTTGTAGCTCCGTGACTAGAGCCACACTTATATTATCTATGTTATGAGGTATTTCAGTTAGCTGTTTTATTGCAATTACATACAGGCGATGTTTTATTAATTGATTATTAAGCAAGTTGGTAATGTTAATGGCATCATAATTGAAAAGAAAAAGTAATTCTGCATTTTAATTAAGCGCAGCTTAATACGATATTATGATAACATTACCGGATATATACGGGGTGTTACAATACTCAACTATCTTGGTTATAGTTGATAGGCTCTCAAAATTTGCCTATTTTGGCAGGTTACCTCACTCTTTCACAGCTGCAATAGTGGCCAAGCTTTTTTGCGAGTTAATAGTTTACACTCATGGCTTTGCACGATCAATAGTGACTGACCGAGATCCTATATTTGTTAGTCAGTTTTGGTCACAGTTATTCAAGTTAAGTGGGACTTCGCTACACACTAGCTCCACATATCATCCGCAATCTGACGGGCAAACTGAGGTAACTAATCATTATCTTGAACAGTACTTGCGTTCTTTCTGTCATGAAAAACCAAAGAGCTGGTCAGAATTTTTGGGATGGGCACAATTTCACTATAATTCCAGTGTGCACTCAAGTATTGGTATGGCCCCCTACACTGCTGTCTTTGGTAAGAAACCCTTGCAGATTCCTCCTTGTCCTAGGGGATTAATAAAGGTGGAAGCAATAGAGGCTTTATTAGTGCAGAGAGATGAAATTCTCTCTCGGTTAAAAGCACATCTGTTGCAAGCCAGAAATCGCATGAAGATGCAGAGTGATAAACATAGGAAGGATCGCTCGTTTGAAGTAGGAGAACTAGTTTGGGTGAAATTACAACCGTACAGACAGGTTTCTGTAGAAAGGCGTGCTAGCCATAAAATTGCCAAGCGATATTTTGGGCCTTATACAGTTGAAAAGAAGGTAGGAAATGTGCCTTATCGTTTGCAGTTACCTCCTAACTGCCATATTCACCCCACCTTCTGTGTCTCCTTACTCAAGCCATTCCGTGGAAACTTGGACATGCAGCCTATACCCATTCCAGATGAGACCGAGGAGAATAGGCCAGTCCAAATGCCATTAGCAGTGTTGGCCAGACGCACTGTTGCTGTGAGAGGAATTACCCAACGCCAGTATTTGGTTCAATGGACCCATTCTGTGCCTGAAGATGCTTCTTGGGAGATAGAGGAGCATTTGCATCATTGTTATCCTTCCCTGAACCTTGAGGACAAGGTCATATTTGAAGAGGAAGGGAATGTTACAAGAAGGAGTTCAACCAGAGAAAAGCATTCTTCTGTGAGGTTGAAGAACTACGTGGCATAGGTGAAGTGTATGCAGGTGACACATGTAATATAAATAGGTGATATGTTGTAAGTAGGACAACTGTGTCGTTTAGAATGAAGGTTGTTGTTAATAACCTTAATACGTGGCTCTGATGTGAGAACAAATAGGGTACAAATAGAACTCAGGTGTATCATTGAAAAATTACTTAGAATATACAATTGATTGTTTGGTTTTTCTTTTCTTATTCTCTCTGTTCCTCTCTTGTTAGGTCTATTCCTAACAATTAATCTTATAGCCGACTTCAAAAGTTAAAGCTTGTAAAAATACCGAAAGACTGGGTTACCTCAAAAAAGTAATTAGGATCGGTATAAAATTAAAACCTCCATGTGAAATACTTTTTTTCCATTTGAACATGGTGAAATATAGCATGTACCAAAGTAATCTCCATAAATTTTATTTAAATAAATGGTGTACTTATACTATTACGTGAGTTTCAACTATAAAGCACACAAGATTTAGTCTTCGTTAAAAAAGATAATCTTTCACATTTTCCTCAAACAAAAGGGAATGGAAAAAAAAAATCTATAGAGTTTAACAAAGTTCACCCAAAACATGTCAAGAAGGAAATAAAAAGAAAAAGAAAAAGTCTGATATACATAACCTATATCTAACGTGTTTTCTATATGAAGGTCCAAGCCAAAGCTGTAGCCAGAGGCACAAGCGGTTTAGCATGCCTCATTTTACTTGATGGAAAGGCCTTGTTGGTCAAAGGTGGTGCTGGTGCGGGCTCTTCAACGTTTATTGCAACCCTCATTCCATGAAAGCAGAAGCCTCTGCCACTGAGGAAATAGTATGGCCTTGCTTCCAAGAGTTGGTAAACATCTCTCCCTCCTCTTGTGATGTTGTTTATGAAGCATGTGTCAATGCATTTGTCATAACTTGTTTTGTTCACCTCCAGAACATTGTAGATGTGCTTGTCAAAACCAAAATCTATATTCACAAGGAGGGAAATTGATTAACAAACATTGCAAAGATACATAAAATGCTCATAATAATTAATAATAATTAGTGATGAGAATTGAAGAAGCTTAATTACATAGCCAATCACCCTTGTAGAATTGCTCATGACTTGCCCACTCTGTAAGGTTAAATTGTGGTGCCCAACTATACCTTCCTCCTCCAACCCTGTGCAGCACAGGGTCTCTGCCTTCAGTTCTGTAATACCCAATAGTGATGCTCATCAATAAGCATAGGATTATTTTTCTCTCGACCTCCATTCTACACAGCACTGTCTCAACAAATGAAAATCTTCTTATTTTTTAAAGAAAACAAAGAGCAGATGCTTACAATGGTCATATAGATCAATTTGTATAACCAATACCAGAACATAGAAGGTTTAGATTTTCAAAGAAGCACTTTCGTGGCAAAATTCATGTGGGTCTAAACATATCAAAAGTGTGTTGAAAGGTGTCGCCAAAATTTGTGTGCTTGTACCTATTTGGCTCATCCTAATGTACTGTTCATGCTTTTCCAGTTTGAACCATCTGAGTAGTTATTTGTTTCTGTATGTCAAAGGAAAAAAAAAAGTTGGAAAAGTATATGTTATTTTAAAAGAAGCAAAGTTGTGTCATTTTAAGAGGACAAACACTTTTCCGAAGCTTAAATTATGCATTCAGGTTTGGCAAAAGTTGCCAAAATGACACGTGCAGTTGCTCACTCGTTTTTGCTGTCCCAACCACGTAGCTCATCAATTTTAGGTTAGTTCAAGTAATAAAATCACTTATACAAATTTTTGCTCACTCATTCAAGTTGGTTTTTGTCCGTCTTTTTATTTTATTTTTTTTCCCATTTTTTAAAAAACCAGTGTGACGTGTGGAGAGGTTGCAATTGGCCAAATTTATTTTCAAATCTGCAACACATTCTTGCATCACATACAATTTATAAAATTGGTCGATATTTTTTTGACTTTATATACAAAATTTCTAATAAAAATCCATTACCAAGATACGGTTAAACCCATAAGCTTAAGCTAAAGTTTGAGTTGAACCCATTTTAATATAAAGATGTCACTCCTAAAAGAGATAAAAATATGATTAATTTTATACTAAAAGAATAAGTGAATACTTTTTCGATTTGAAGGGATGTATTTGATATTGGATCCCCTAGATAGTGATTAGCTATAAAATAGATGATCACAAACGACATATCACTAGACGTAAAGATGTTAGGGCTTAAAATGTATAAGAAATTAGGATTTCAGAAGTATATATATTATTTATGAGAGAAATTATCTTAGTGTTTGACTTGGAGTGTAAGTCTTCTTCGTCAAATTTTGTTTTAAAAAAAACGATTTTATATTCTTCTAGAAACCCAACCGCTTTGCCGGGTTGTATCTATCCCAAATAAAGATTCGATCTTAATGGGGCTTTGCCCCTCATTAATACCAAAAAAAAAAAAAAAAGATTCGATCTTAAACAATGCCGAATTTGTTACTAGAAAATAAGAGTATAGAAAGGGAGAAAAAAGGTAAAAAAGAAAAAAAGGAATCATTTTTTTATGTCTGTTGCCTAATAGATTAGTATGTTACTCTTGGATCTAGTGTCCTATTTAAGGTATCTATAAATGAGATACCCTTGAATCAAGCAGATCACTGCGGCTTTGCCAAAGGGATTGTGTGTGCTCACAGTGACAGCATAACAGTAAGAGAGAACATAACGTAGTTGTAGGTTTTGCTTTTTATTTATAGAATTTACCTGTGAGTAGTGGATTCTGGACCTTTAGCGCCTCTTATGATGGCCCAAGCCCATATATGATGCTGTCGTATTAGGATTGATATCTTTGATGAATATCCTTATGTAGTTATACTTGATTTATATCTTAGTTTGCCTCTTCTTAGACTTGTCGATTAATGGGCCTCGTATATGGGTCCATAACAATTACAATAAATGAAAATTTAAATTTTGCTAGGCAAGATATCAACATGTTACATGACCATGTATTAATTAATTTGTTTCTCAGAGTTAAATATGTCATCTATGATAAAATTTTATGATATGGAGTTTTTTATTCTGCTGTATCATTTGAGAAAAAAAATTATTTAGATAAAAGACACTGCCCACTAAGCTTTCATTTAATACCACTTGCTTATTAAAATTTATTGGGTACACTTTATTTACTCAAGATTATAAATAAGCTGATTCTTGCTATTAATGATTATTCCGTATCACTTCAATAGCTCATGATTTTAAAAGAGACTCACTTTGACCACTTAAGGCACTCTTAATATGGATAGGAAAATGATTCCGTGATTATCACATGCAATTTTAACCATTTCGTCAAGTTTAAAAAATTGAAATAAGTTCCGAAATCATAAAATTGTTCAAATAGCAAAGAAATAAATGTGTTAAAATCAAGTTTTGAATACGGTTTATGGTGTTTAAATTGCATTTACTAGTTGTGTGGTAGTTTTTTTTATCCAAATTAATGGTGTCGTTATGTTAATGATCGAAGTGACCTTATTTAATATCCTAAATTATTAAAGTAACATAAAGTAAAAATTAATCGACCCAAAATTATTAAAAAAAAAGCTTTCAAGAAAAATATAGAAAAGAGAAATTGAAAAACAAGGTTTTTGATTTGAGAAAATATTGAAAAACTTTGAATTTGGCAAAATGGTCTTTAAAAATATAAACCAAGATTCAAAAGTTTCATTATGTACCGAGAAGGGTGAAAACTTAATTTCACCATTTCCTTGGTACATCCATTTAAAAATAGTTACATGAAGTTAGTTGTGTAATTTATTGGTAAATTTTAAAATATATATTTTAAAAATAAAAATTAAATAAATAAAATATCATGGCATCTATATATATTAATAATCTCTCACTTGATTTAGAGTCAATCGGGTTGATGCCTCAATTCTAATGACTCATAATGACAATCATGCATTCTTTGAGAATCCTCTTTCGTCATAGAATTAGCCAAATTATCATTAGTGTGAACATAGTCCATCTTTCCGCCTGACCTTTTAACGATCTCTCAAATAAGGTTATACTTGCAAAGCACATGCTTGATCTTTGATGAGACTTGGGTGCCTTGCCCTGTACAATAGCTCTAGTGTTGTCATAATACAATGGTATTGGATCAACAATGCTTGGAACCACCCCCAGTTTTAAACTTCTTGATCCTCAGTGCCTTCTTTGCTGCTTCTAAAATCGCAATGTATTTAGTTTTTGTGGTTGAATTTGTTGTAGTCACTTGCTTGAAACTCTTCCAAGTTTTGGCTCCACCATTTAAGGTGAACATAAAACCTGATTGCGATTTGCAATCTTCGCATCACTTTTGACCTGGCACCAGTGAACCCTTTCACTTCCAGCTCATCAACTCCACCATAGACCAGGAACATATCCTTAGTTTTTCTCAAGTACTTAAGGATTATTTTCACTACTGTCTAATGACCCTTACCCAATGTAGCTTTTTACAAAACTAAGAATCTTCTTCTAGTGACCCTAAGATAGATTATGACTCCTCATGATCACTTACTATGCATAGATTCCCAAGTCAAATTGAAGTCATCCAATCCCTACCAGTCTTGTGAATGACTAATCCCTTGTAGAAGATTATGAGTCCTTTTGGCATGTCCATCTATACTCATGTATTCGAGTTATACCCAAGAGTACACTGTTCTCCCTATATTTCAGGTGGATAGAATTGTGCAGTCAAAGTAACCATATGACATAATGTTCGATGACATTCTTAAGTCTAGGACGACCAACATTGCCAAACGATGAAAGATATTACAAATCCAATTATATTCTCTACAATAAATCATTGTTGAGTCTCTCGACGGGTCAGTTCAGTGCTATTTGTTTTCTAACAGATCCACCCACAAGATCAACTAAGGCATCACCATTGTTGCATTCCATGAGGTCCTTACCTTATATCTCCATAAAAGTAGATGATGTCGTACTAGTCTTATTGAGATCACTAATGCCCTATCTTGGTGATTCAAGACTAGGAACAAGTTTCAGGCAATAGTCATGTAGTGTCCTCGAGTCCTCATGATCATGATCCCTATCATAGATCATCGAGTGAACACCTATTCTATTCCTAGGGCCTTTATCTTTAACCGCATCTTAACCGTAAAATATAGGCAAGACATGAATATGATAAAGACAAAGTGTGCTCAAATATATAAACCATGAAATACCAAATAGTATAAGGTGTTCATCTGATAAAACATATTGTCTCTAGGACACCTACATACTAACAATGAGGACCCTGCTATTTGTCACTTTCTTCATGAACTACTTTTGGCCACTACAAAACTCAAGAATTCTCACCTATTAAGAGCTAAAAGCAAACCTAAGGTTAAGATAAAGAAATCTAAGAAGATGACTATGACCAAGAGAACAAAGACAACCTTAATTCTTTGTTTCAAGCCACCTTGACTATCGATCAAAGTTAGGCTCATGACGTTAAACAAGCGCTTATTGAGAGGCAACCCAATAATTATTTGTTTTCAGTTATTTTATTTCCATTTTCTTTTATAATTTTTTATTTTAAGTAATTTGGGGATGTTGAGCTTAGTACCCTGACATTTTTTTGAGCTAACAATTTTGACCTCTATAACATTGTTGGTGTTGTTCTTTCCAGTGTGTGCAGAAAGTTTTTACTTTTGAGTAATTTCTAGATTTAACTTGATTGCTGAGGATAACAATATATTAAATCTGGGAAGGTTGGAGGAATGTGAGGTATTTTGTGCTATACTATAAGGTTTGGAGAGAATATCATTAGCGTACACTGAATTATCTGGCCAGAACAGGGAACTACTCTGAACTCTTCTTTATCTTTATTTTTGTTAATTTTAATTTTGAGTTAGTTTTATTTTTTTTCTTTTTCACCTCCTTCATTCATTTTTGGTAAAAAATAAAAATAAAAATTTTCCAGTGTAAAAATTAAAATATTAGATTATTGATTATGCATAAATGGATAATTGTCAGGGAAATTGATTAGTGTTTTGATCATGAATATGATGATGTGACTTATTATTCTATGCATGGATGAGCACTAGTTAAGTAGGTTGAATAATTCACTGGAATATTAGGAGATAATTTGGAGTGATTGATATAGAGAGTAGGGAATTAATCTTGCATCCATAACTATGAGATTTTGAGCCAAATAGTTTTAATTTATTTAATGTGCACTTCACTGTATGAAAACACTCTAGAACTTGTTTTCTTTCTCGCTTAAGATAGTCTGGTGGTATGTACTTATTGATATGATTGAGGCATTTTCTTTATGATATGCTAGATAGTCAAATAGCCACCTATATCTAATTCCATTGTTTAAGGCTCTAGAGCCTTGGCCTATTTATTCTTGATGACATATAATTTTGAATAGTCACTCCAGATACACATCCTCGCCTAATTTAGATTGGATTTAAGGTTTAGATTGTAAGGACTGAGCATAATTGTCATAATTTTGATTTGTTAATGTATTGGAGGTGTAAGTGAAAAGACAAAATTCAAAGACATACAATGTGGTTAAAAAAAAGGAGAAAATATATAAAAAATATAAAAGAGAAAAATGAAAAAAAATGAAAAATTTGAAAGAAAGAAAGAAAAAGAAGTTTATTTATTGCAAAAGTATTATGTTTCGTAAATAAAAAGTTGTAAAAAAAGTGCAAAGGAGAAAGAGTTGATTAATAAAAAAATTGTCTATGCATTAATGCTTATTTCTCTATAAATCTGATTTTTAGCCTTATAGCCATTTTTTTTCCTATATTCATTTCCTTCCTTTAGTCAAGCCAAATTACAGCCTTAATAAAAGACCCTTGATCTACTGTATATATCATTAAGACTGTGAAAAGTGAGAATATAACCAAGTTTATTGTAGTGTTGATTTAGTGAAGCAAAGAGTGAAACACACACTCTCAAGCACTTGAGTATGAGTGAATTGAAAATCCTAGTGGGCCGGGGGGGGGGGGTGTTTTGATTTTTTATTTTCCTATTTTCTGTCTTAAGAACTCGTGTTACAATTCTATGACTTGTGGATTATGAATGCTTGCTTGATTTGGTGCCTCATCAATTTTACATATCAAGTTTGAATACTCCGTTGATTAAGATGTTGATTGATTGACCTGTTGAGAATTCATTGAGTACATGAACTTGTCTCATTTCTCTTAGTTTTATTTTAACTTATTGTTCAGGACAACAATATGCTAAATCTGGGAGTGATTGATACTCCTTAAATTCATAATGTTTTGAATGCAAAATAGAGGCTTAAAACTCCTAAATTAAGGACTAAAATGTGAATTTAATGTTTATAATTTGTTAATATTGAAATAATAAGATGAATTGTTATTAAGTTTTTTTATAATTAATTAAGTTAATTTTATGCTTTTTGGTGTTTTAGATATTTAGGAAGATATGGAATTACAAATATCATGATTGCTGCAAAAAAGAAGAAGATGAAATCTCATTTAGAAGATTTGGCATCTGAGCGCCCAAAAAAAGGAAAGCCTAATCCTAATTCCTAAGCATTGACGTCTTTATAAATATTACCTTCATGACTTTCTAAAGAAGCTTTTCATGAGAGAAGATCAAACTGGGATTCACAGAGATTCATCACGCCCTCATTGCGATGGAGTTTGGGTAAGCCTTTATGATATCTTTTATTTTTGTTGTTTGTCATGTCTTGCTAAAGTCTTTTGTGGTTAGAGCTAGTTGGAATCCTTTTGAATCTTGAATTAATTTATTTGTTCCTCTCAATATAATGTTCTTGTTTTCATGTTGCGCAATTATTCTACTTATCATTTTTAATTCTTTTGAGAATTGGCCAATCATATAGGGATACTTGAGTTATGCATGACAATAAGAATGTTGGTGTATGATTCTGATATGAATAAATTGTCAGGTTTTGTTTGATCTAGAGATAGACTAATAAAATCTACGCGATTGTTAATTCATTGCTCTTAATGCTTGATCTAAGATGGCTTACTAAGGAATTATAGAATTGAAATATTAAGGGATTAAGTTTCGATTAATTTAGGGATGAATTGTTCGACAACATAAGTTTGAATGTTATTTGAGAGAGGAAGTAGATTAGCTAGGAGAAAATTGGGAGAAATCGAAACCCAAACTGCATGCATGTTCTATTATTGATTTTCAACCCAACTTTTAATTTGAATTCTTTTTCTTTGCAATTAATTGTTATTTGGCAATTGGTCCTTTATAACTATTATTCAAATCAATCTCATAAAACTCTTTCCAATTAATCCAACTTTGATAAACAGGCGAACATAGAACTTGGTAGATCAATCATCGCGAAAATAATATTTTTCATATCACTTTATTATTTGAACGATCAGTACACTCGCTGGGCCACAACAACTTGAAAGTCACTTTTACAAAAATCGACTCTAATATTTTACATATAGATAAATAGAATAAAATTTTACATTGAATCGAAACATAATCTTAGATAAGCGAAAATGAGAACCACCTATTGATCATATTATAAACTTCCCTGGGTTTAAATGTTTGGGCCACGTGTCCAGCGCCCTGCGTTACATTAAAATGACCAAAGACAAATCAAGTTAATTCCCAGAAAAAGAAAATTGCTAATTAAGTACTAAAAAAAACAATTTGCTTATAATTAAATTGATACAAATAACTTAGAATTGCATTCCCCAATTAAGTATTGTACTTGCCTTCACGGTCACGTATGTTAGGTAGTGGTCTTCTTTCATTTTGTAGATTTCTGTGAATCTGTGAAATATTTCAAGGACTACGTAATTAATATAAGGGCACACACAGTTTCTTTTTCACCAAAAAGGAAGATATAGAATTACGAACTATGAATGATGTAAAGACTAACCGAGAGTCAGCCCAATTTATTATTAGGGGCATTATAAATAAAAATAAACCAGGAATGATATATATATTAGGAGAGACCAACTATATAATTGTGTAATTGTTAGCATATTTTGTGAGGGTATAACCACCCAATTTGATATTATTGAATCTCTTTCATATTATAGGACAAATCGCGATATACAAAGCTTTCCGATTTGCAAAAATAAAGATAAGGGTTGATCGTACGCAACATTATCCTTATATTTTCACAAAAAAACTGTTGTTCAAACTTGAACTCGTGACCTTCCGATCACAAGAAACAACTTTACCGCTACTTCAAGACTCTCCCTCCAATTTCGCATTATATATCTAAAAATTGGTTATCATAAATTAATTGATGAGTTTTCATATAAATTTTATCTCAGTATTTCATATAACTTTTCAGACACACATGCAGGGTCCTGCTCCGAGTAAATCCTACTTGCAGAATGAGATCACCTACTCTAGTGTACTAACTCTAGTGAGTATAGTGAGTCCTTGTATATAATGTACTGCTACCATTCATTGAATACACAAGTTATGATATGATCTAATATCAGATCAGATTTCCTTTCTTTCTCTTATCTCTTTCTCTATCTTTCATCTCTTAGATTCTGATCTGATACCTTTCACATACTAATGTGTACCCAAACTACTTAGCATTATACTTAAAAAATTACAGCTTAATTACCCGGCAACTTGACCATCAACAAACCATGCACGCCATTTGTCACGTATGCTCATGTTGAATGACTTTATCCAATATTCTGTACTCAGGTGTGGTATAGACATGTCAAGAGCAGAACTGCAATTATAAGCTAAAAAATTAGTATGAACAGATAAAAAGCTGCATCATTTCAAATCCTATAATGATTCAATGAATGTAATTCAATAGATTGGAACACGTGGTATACTAGTATATAGATAACACAAAAGAAAAAGAAAAAGAAAATCAAGAAACACTCATGATATTTTAATCTCTTCTCAAAAACATTATTGTGTCCCAAGTCACCTGTAAACAAGAGCTTCGATGTTGGCATTAGTGAGATTCCGATAATACTCTACAACGCTGCGTATAGTTGTCTTGTATGCCAAAGTCCTGTTGCATCTCAAGAACTCCTTCTTAGTTCCCTATTTTGATGACATAGTTGAATTCATTGCTTAGCTCCATGAACAATTTCAATTAGTTTCATTATGTAATCTTTAAAATATAAATGACTAAATGCAACATTACCTCTCTTACATGAAGTGCCTTCCACACATTTTCGTCATTTGCCCATGTGTCAATAAGGATGTGATCATAACTCTAATAGACAGTTAAAACTTAAAAGTTAGCTCTGCTACCTAGTCTTATGAATCATGAATTTTTTTTCTTTTTGTCTCATTAAATGAATAATAATAACTAAATAATTGACTCAAATTTACTTAACTCTACACCAGAATGCTGAACGATCTTGAACTGATTGAATAATTGCTTGGTTCATACCAGGCGTAGTAACACAAAGAGGTTCCGTAATTTGTTGCTCGTTTATATAACGAACTAGCTGCAAATCAATGGGTTACTTAATTACTTTTCATTTTATGCAGAATTATATCACTTTGAGTAGACCAAATAAATGCACAATTAAAAGTGCAGTGTAGAGCACTAACCTCGGAATAAGCTTCATGATCTGAGACGCACTTTGTGTTTTCCGGATCAATGTTTACATAATCGCCGTTACAATTTTCTTTCATCGACTGCAAAAATGTTTTGAGTTTTGCGGTATATATGTTAGGTGACACGTGAATATAAAAGCATAATCAAGTTCATAATTAGATGCAAAGAAAGAAGATTTGAATGACCATTAATTTTGACCCTCTTTTAAAAAAATTATCATGTTGCCCATCTTCCCAAACTATACATTTTCTCAAATTATATCCTATTTGACCATTACTTGCTTCAGTAAAATACCTTATCAAGGAATAGAATTTGATTAAACTTTATCAAATTAATAGAGGTAAATTGATATATAATTAAAGAAGAGGGACAAAGTTATAAATCGATTTTAAAATAGGGGCAAAATAATCAATCAAGCAATAGCACGACATTAGTTTTGTTGTACAAAAATTGATTCTTTTGAACAATTGGATAATTAGACAATGATGACAACATAACCTCATAGAGTTCTTCTGGTATAAGACCCATATGGTATGCAAATAAAACTTTCATGTTCGTGTCGTGATACACGTCAACGCATGGGCTTGCGATCACATAACCCTAATGAGAAATTAAATGAGATAATTAGTTAGAAAGAGTAGTTTAGAAAATATCTAGCAAAACAGAAAAACACTCCCAAAAAGGGTTTTTTCCTTTTGTACTTTGATGTTGATGAGTGGCACGCTTCTTGCTTTGTAACCTGCCCTTAAAGGAAGCATTGAAGAAATTCAAAACGACAAAGATATTCACTAAGGCCAAATTAGCCTATCAAATTAGCATTGTTTATTATACAATATTTACCTTCATATACTTTTTGAACAAGAGGACCAGTTGTTAATCCTGAATATGAGCCACCACCAATGTAAAATGGATTTGAGCTAAACTTTGGATGATCGATAAACCACTACATTGAAAGTGAAACTTATTACAAGAGATGGAAAAATCATTCCCAAAGTGTTAGATGCAAAATTGTTCTGACAAAAATGTTAGTTGTTTCATAATTAAGAAGTCCTAGACTTTTTATGCTATATAATAAAATATGGTTGAACAGTAGTATAAATTTTTACATTATAAAAATCAAATCATTAACCTTACATACGACTGTAGAACATTAATGGTTCACCTTTAGTAAAAATGTATATGTATGTTCCACCCACAGTATGTCACTGCTATAGTAGCCTTCTTGCGTTTCTGAGTAAGAAAATCCAGTGCCCACTGGCATATCTATGTATATCATATTCAACATATCTGTCCATGCATATGGGTTCAATTCAAGGTTTGGAAGGTTCCCACTATAATTGCGATCCATTACTAATGGCCCTGAAAAATGGTTAACCAAAAAATAATCCAATCTAAATTAATTAAAATATTTTTATTTATTTACTTTTTTGCATTTTCCTTAGTATTTTGCGCAGAAATCTCTACATTTTTTTGATATTTCTAGCCTAAATCATTAGAAAATAATTTCTCGTAGAGTGAGAGTATTTGTTTTTCTAACCACACGTTCTTAACAAAATTCATGGATAATGTTAATTGTATACATTTACTTTTAGTTGATTTATTTTTACATATACTACTGCGGGTTAGTAACATATTATACTAAATAATAACTTTTAGGGCCTATTTTTAAAAAAGTTTACCATCATGTGGTTAAAAAACCAAGTTATATTGTGCGGTGTAAATGTAGCGGGAAAAAAAGTAGCCTAATAATTATTTCTCCAAATAAATATAAATAAAAGATGATTTACCATTTTCGAAAAAAAATGCAGAAAGGCCAGAGCAGCCTGGACCTCCAACGAACCAAAGTAAAAGTGGATCAATGAAAGGATTTCTTTGAGACTCCACAAATAAGTAAAATATTTGGACCTCTTCTCCTTCTCCCACTCCTATGTATCTACGCAATAACAAGTAACTATAAGTTTAAACACTACCAGGATCTAGCATCATACAAGTTAGAAAAATAATATAAAATCATTAATATAATCTTACTAAACAATTTAAGATTTTGGGTTGAAATAGTTCTCTAATAATATCAGAGCCTCAGTGTCATGGATTCGATCCTCATTGCCCTCATTTAATTAATAATTAATTAAGTCTACTGAAATTTCTTAGCACAAATAAGCTGGATCAGATGCATCATCCACCCTTCAAGTCCAACGGGCTATTGTGTGAGGGGACGTGTTAGAAAACTAATATGAAACCATTAATGTAGCCTCAACCAATATCTTAAGCTTTTGGACTGAGACATGTTGTGGTCTAATTTAGCCTATTGGTGGCGGTCCCTAGCCATGGGCTCCTCGAACCCACTTGTTAGTGATATTAGAGCCAGGTTGGGCTCGAGCTAGCTTAGTGATTGGCTAGAGGCTGGTTTAGTACTTTGGGCTTGGGTACTCGGTTGAGAGGGAACATATCAATTGGATATAACTAGATAGACCCCTGAACCCAATACCTTAAGGTTTTGGGTTTGATTGTGGTGTTCCATGCCCACTTAATGACATTGCTCACTTAACCCATGGTTGGCTGTTTCTCCCCGCCATGAGCTCCTCTTGCACAGCCTAACAATTGGTATTAGAGCCGAGTTGAGTACTTTGGGCTTGGGTACTTGGTTGAGAGGGAGCATACCAATTGGATATAAGTAAATGGACCCATGAACCCAATGCCTTAAGGTTTTGGATTTGATTGTGATGTTCCAAGCCCTCACTTAATGCCATTGCTTACGTAACCCATGGTTGGCTGTCTCTTTCTGAAGAAATGAAGAAGTTATTTCTCTGAATAACTCAATTTCTTAATTCATTGAGACCCAATAGGTCCTTTTTATATTGAGTACAATGAGCTACACCAATAAATAGCAACGGTAAACTAAGAGACTTATTTACAATAACAAGAAACACTAATAAATAAAGGAACAGATAACAAAAAGCAATAAATGATAAATCACAATCTAGAATATTCTACACTCCCCCTCAAGTTGGGAGATATTTATTGATCATTCCTAACTTGCTGATCAAAACCTCAAAGGTCGGCTTAAGTAATTCTTTGGTGAGAATATCTGCCGTATGTTCCTTGGTAGGTATATATGACAAACATACACTATTGTCTTCTAATTTTTCTTTGATAAAGTGACGATCAACTTCCACATGTTTTGTTCTGTCATGATGAACAGGATTTTGAGCAATGCTGACAGCAGCCTTATTATCACAATATAATCTGATAGGTAAGGGATAAGAGATCTTCAACTCCTCCAGAAGCCTTCTTAACCAAATTCCTTCACAAATGCCATGGGCTAGAGCCCGAAATTCCGCTTCTGCACTGCTTCTTGCAACAACAATTTGTGTCTTACTTCTCCAGGTCACAAGATTTCCCCAGACATAAGTACAATATCCTGAAGTAGATCTTTGGTCCATTGCAGAGCCAACCCAGTCCGCATCTGTATAAATTTCAATCATCCTTTTGTTCCCCTTTTTAAAGAGAATTCCTCGACCAGAGGAGTTTTTGAGGTACTTGAGAATTCTATAAACAACACTGAGGTGTTTTTCCTTAGGAGAATGCATGAATTGGCTAACCATGCTCACGGCAAAAGCAATATCAGGACGAGTGTGAGACAAATAGATTAATTTCCCCACAAGTCTCTGGTACTGCTCCCTATCAACATTTTCCATGTCCTCAACTCCCAACTTGATATTAGCTTCAATTGGAGTCTCTGTCGGCTTGCACCTAAGCATACCTATTTCTTGCAACAGGTCTAGAATGTATTTTTTCTAAGTTAAAGAAATTCCTTCCTTACTCCGAGCAACTTCCATGCCAAGGAAATATTTGAGAGGTCCAAGATCTTTTAGTTCAAACTGGTCAGCTAAACATTTTTTTAAAGAGGTTATCTCCCCGCTATCATTACCAGTGACAATAATGTCATCAACATAAACGATGAGAATAACAATTCTACCTTTGTCAGAGTGTTTAAAAAATAAAGTGTGATTAGTCTGAGCTTGGGTGAACCCTCTCCCCTTAACAGCTTGAGTAAATTTCCCAAACCATTCTCTGGGAGATTGTTTAAGTCCATAGAGAGACTTATGCAACTTGCACACAAAACCATCCCCTTTATCAAAACCAGGAGGTGGATCCATGTAAACTTCCTCATGTAGATCACCATTCAAGAAGGCATTCTTAACATCTAACTGTTGCAATGGCCAATCAAGGTTGGCAGCAAGAGATAGCAGAAAGCGGATAGTTTTAAGCTTGGCAACAAGAGCAAATGTCTCCTGATAATCTATCCCATGGGTCTGAGTAAATCCCTTAGCAACTAATCTGGCCTTATACTTATTGATGCTATTGTTTGCATTAAATTTTATTATGAATACCCACTTGCAACCAACAGTTTTCTTTCCTTTAGGTAATGTCACAAACTCCCATGTTGCATTTTTTATAAGTGCATCCATTTCTTCTAATACTGCATTCCTCCATTTTGGGTCATCAAGTGCTTCTTGGATATTTTTGGGTATCCTGGTACTGTCTAACATAGTGTTGAAAGCACGAAAACCTGGAGACAACTTCTCATATGAGATATAATGGGAAATAGGATGAGCAGTGCAGGATCTAGTACCTCTGCGAAGAGCAATGGGCATATCAATGTTGGCTGTACTAGTGCATTCGAGTAGGTTGCCGGAGCAAGGACTCGAGTCAGGATCCTGGCAGTCTAGAGTATCTTGATGTGTTTTGCGCCTGCTGTAAAATTTTCCCCATTTACCAGGAGGATCACTAGTCTCAGGTATATTTGCTCCCCTTGTTTCCTTCCCAATAACTCTCCCTGTTTCCAAAGGCCAAGATAAGACAACAACATCATTTGGTTTCCTAGACTTATCTTCATCCATACTAATACCAATAGACTCCCCCTGAAGAGAAGTCAGGGAGAAAAAGGATTGTGTCTCATAAAAGGTAACATCCATGGAAACAAAGACCTTACGGAGAGAAGGTGAGTAACACTTATAACCTTTTTGATTAGGGGAATATCCTATGAAGACACATCTAATAGATTTAGGGTCAAGTTTGGACCTTTGATGTGGAGGAATATGCACAAAAACCACACAGCCAAATAATCTGGGAGGAAGAGAAGAAAGGGCATTGAAAAAGGAAAAAGATTTAGTAAGACAAGATAAAGGAGAATCAAAATTTAGTACCCGAGAAGGCATCTGATTAATGAGATAAAAGGCTGTCAAGACAGCTTCCCCCCACAGATATTTAGGGACATGCGTTGTGAATAAGATAGCTCGAGCAACTTCTATGAGATGTCTATTTTTCCTTTCAGCCACCCCATTTTGTTGAGGGGTGTTAGGACAAGAACTTTGATGAACAATTCCACGCTGGTTTAGGTAATCTCCAAGGACAGAATTAAAATATTCAGTACCATTGTCTGTTCGCAGAATTTTGATAGAGGTCTGGAATTGAGTTTGAATCATAGCATGAAAGTTTTTAAAAGTGGATGCCGCATCAGACTTATCTTTTAAGAGATATACACAACATACCCTAGAATGATCATCAATGAAAGTAATAAACCAACGAGCACCCGAGACATTTTTTTCACGAGCAGGTCCCCAAATATCACTATGAATCAATGTAAAGGGAGAAGATTCATGATATTTCTTAGGAGAATAAGTGACACGAGAATGCTTTGCAAACTGACAAATATCACAAAGAAAGGAACTTGGCTTTTTATTGATAAATAAGTTCGGGAATAACTTCAAAAGATAAACAAAGTTTGGGTGTCCTAACCTACGATGCCATAACAAAACATCATTACAGTCATATGATAAACATAGAGAGTTGTTCGAAAAAATCCTCCTTTCACAAAGATCCTCTTTAAAATAGTAGAGCCCTTCTTCCTCTCTAGCACTGCCAATCATCATCCCTGAGTTTTGCTCCTGAAAGATACAAGCATTTGCAGAGAACTTAGCAACACAATGCAACTCAGCAGTAAGTTTGCTAATAGACATGAGGTTACAAGTAAGAGATGGAACATGAAGGACTGAGTTCAAAATAATATGCTCAGAAATTTTAATGGATCCTTTTCCCGCAATAGTGGAGAAATTCTTATCAGCTGTTTTTATTTGTGACTGGTGATAGTAAGGGGTATAGGAGCAAAATAAGGTTGCATTACCTGTCATGTGATCAGAGGCCCCTGAATCAAGGATCCAACGATTACTACGTTCAACATGGAATGCCATACCTTTTTGAGCAACATGACTAGTTGTATCAGCGTCCATGGCTTTTGAACAACAGGTACCCAGAAAAAAGGTTCCTCCGAAAAAAAAATGAATAGGAAGAAGACTTCAAAAACAAAAAAAAGAACAGGGAAGACACTGGAATATAACTAGCTCTTGATACCATGAAAAGAACCACTTCAACCCAAAACCTTAAGGTGTTGGGTGAGAGTATTTTTAATGGTTTATATTATATTCTAACACGCCCCCTCACGCAAGAGCCCTTTGGGCTTGAAGCGTGGATATTGTACAGAGGCCCAATTTTTGGTTTACCTTCTTTTTGTGCTTTTTATTTTTATTTAATTCCACTCGAAAGTGGGGGGCGGTGAGGATCGAACTCGTGACCTTATGGTCACTGAAGCTCTGATACCATGAAGAAATGAAGAAGTGTTTTCTCTGAATAACTTAATTTCTTAATTCATTGAGACCCAATGGGTCCTTTTTATATTGAGTACAATGAGCTATATCAATAAATAGCAACGGTAAACTAAGAGACTTATTTACAATAACAAAAAACACTAATAAATAAGGGAACAAATAACAAAAAGCAATAAATGATAAATCACAATCTAGAATATTCTACACTTCCTGCCATGACTCCTCTTGCATGGCCTAGAAATTCAATAAGAGCCGGATTAGGCTTGAGCTAGCCAGGTTACACTTGAGTCTTTAGGGAGATATTGTTGGGATATTCAAGTGTGATGAATCTCGCATTCATTGGTAATGAGCTAAGTGGATATAAGTGAATGGACTCATGAACCTAATATCTTAAGGTTTTGGATTAAGATGTGGTGTCGGATCCACTTAATGTGGTTGGTTTAGCTTAGCCCATTGATAGTTATCCCCCGTTACGGACTCCTCCCTAGACCTGCCTAACAGTGGTAAAACGTTGTAAATAACTTACCATTAGACATTTTGTACTTGTGTATAGGGGTGAAACTGGACCGGGTCGGCCTACAGGGGCCTACGGCTTGGCCTACATCAGGCCAGACCTGACTTAGTATATTTTGTAAAACAGGTCGGACTTGGGCTTTGAAAAAGCTTGTTTAATAAAAAGACCGTAGGCCCACTTTCACAAGGACTGGCCTATAAGCCTACAGGCAGGCCTATATTGTACTATTTATTTCAAATAAAACAAAATAGAATAAGTATGTCTTGAAGAAAAAATAAAAGATATAAATTTAATCAATTGCAATTATTTATAACTTAATTATATTTGATTATATTTTAATAGAAATTTGACTTTATTTCTTATGTAGGAAGAATCAACATCTCAGCATGTTAGATTGTGTATATGAATATATTAAAAGATTTTTGAGAGAGGTTATACTTACTACAAACATTATGATGTGTTTGTTCGATTCATGTAGTTATTTTAATTTACATAGTATGGATTTGTTTGTTGGATATGATGAAATATATGTTATTTAGTTTGAGCATTTTTCTTTTAAAAGTGACTTAAATGCAGATTGTATGAGTTTTGTTGTGATTCGTGATTCTATTTGGACGTTGAAATTATGATTTTTGGTTTAGCAACAGAATTTGAGTATTTTGTAAAGTTGATTCATGGTTCTGCTTGGAAGTTAAAAATTAATAAGCAAACGGGCTAGGGCATGCCATTTGTTTTTTCATAAACGGGTCAAGTCAGGCTAACAGTTAGACTCATATTAGGCTTGGACCAGGCCAAATTAAAAAATTTTGACGTAGACTTGGGCTTTCCGAGGCAAAGCTTGGCCCAACCCAACCCAGCCCACCCCTACTTGTGTACAATCAAAGATACTAACTTCACTTAGGTATGTACCAAAATCGTGCCTTTGCTAACTAAATGGGACACAAAACTATCATAAATAATGCAATTATTTGGAATGTTGTGTATAATTGTTGAGAAAATTAATTCAACCAATTTTAAACAAAATAAAATTTATATAACAATTTTCATTGAATTTTGATTTTTTATTATTATTAAGACTTCTTAAATTTTTATATTATGCTTGTTTTGAATTGTTTACCTACAAAGACACTGAAACACTGACCAAAATGTCACTGTTCATCAACTTTTTTACCTAAATGTCACGCAAATAGTGTTATTTCTCAATATACCACAGGGGCCTACCATGTAAGCGAACTTGGTTAAAATCAATTTTGCTGACGTGTCACATTTTTAATGGATAACAAGTATCAAATTTTAAAAAAATAATAATAAAAAAATGAAGATCGCCTACCATGTAAGCGAACTTGGTTAAAATCAAGTTGGTGTCCACTAGAAACGTGACACGTCAGCAAACCGAGTTCGCTACACCGGGTAGCGAACTTGCCCCCATGGCAGATTGGAAAATAACACTGTTCGTGTGGCATTTAGGTAAAAAAATTGGTGAACAATGACATTTTGGTCACTGTTTCCAAAGACACTTTCAACGTGTATATCCTTTCAATTGATTCTCAAAAAAATTCTAAATTTAAATTTTTAAAAGAAAAACAACTAAACCTTGTAAGAGGTTTGTTGGACTCCTATATTGGGGCGTGGCCCATGTATGGTTATGACATCTGATACCCATAAACCATAGCCCAAATTTAAGGGATAGAGTTGGACTGTTACTTCCCAAAGGCAAACAGTTTCAGCTCTCTCTGCAGACCACATTTCAGGACTTTATAATCCTTAGTTTAAAATGGAAAGAAAATAAGACTCAGATGGAATTTAAGAAAAAGAGAAGGACTTAAATGGAAATTTATTTTACCTTAAATAGAAAATGTGCACCCAAAACAATACGGGCTGGGTGTATATTAGAAAAATCCCTATCTGCACGCTGTATTTATCATTTTTTTTAATTTTAAAATATTAATTATGAAAAGGCAAATATATATATTTTTTTAGATATTATCTACATTCATTGATTATTGGACTAGAACTCTGAAACCACTAGTTAGTTAGAACAATGATCCGTGCTAGTTAGTTAGAACAATGATCCGTGTATTTGATATTAATATTTTTTTTTCTCTTGTGTAATAGAATGTTCAAAATTATATACATAGAATGGATATAATATAACATAAACTTGTCAACATATTTGGCGAAGAAAAGTTGAATAGGAATTGGGTCCACAAGATGTAAGGGGGTGTTTGGTTCAAGTTTTTGGAGAGGATTACCGGTAATCCTTCTTTGGTAAATGTAATTACCACGTTTGGTAGAAGGAATAAATTACGATTCCCGGATATCCAAGGATTACCGGTAATTTGATTTATAAAGAAAAGTCACTATTCAGATTAACAAAAATAATATGGTAATTCGGAATACCAATCAGAATACCAAGTAAAGGGAAAGCACAACAATAAATTTTGAGACAAAAATACCCCAATACACATAAAAATCTAGACCCAATCTATCAATTACAAAAGTAAAAATAGTTTGGGGTTATTTTTGTAAAATAACCTCATATTCCAAGTCATATTTCGTTCTAAACCAAATATGGAATCAGTAATTTTTACCCAGTATTCCCGGTAATATTTTGACGAACCAAACACATCTTTCGTAAGATTCCAAGTAAACTCAATTTCTACTGAATTCCCATTAATCATGATTTCCGGTCACCAAAAATTTTTTCCTGTACCAAACACACCGTAAGGGTATTTACATCAGCCATATGTAATTCTGGGTCAGAGTTGAATGCAAGAAATTGAATTGGAATCATATTATTAGCTCAATATGTTATAGAGGCTGGAGAAGGACAAGAATATTAAATAAGTTGCAGTGAGTGGTGTGGGTGTAGCAGCTGTAGCTGTAGGTATAGGGAAAGAAAGATACTCTCCTTTATTATTTCTCCACTAAACTCGTGAGCATGGGACATAGAACGTTAATTTGCCCTATATTGGGTTTATCTCTCCACCACAGTATGGTACACTCATCTATTTCTTTATTTGTTGGACTGTTACTTCCCAAACAGTTTCAGCTCTATCTGCACGCAGTATTTATCATTTTTTTAATTTTAAAATATTAATTATGAAAAGGAAAATATATATATTTTTAGATATTATCCACATTCATTGATTATTGGACTAGAACTCTGAAACCACTAGTTAGTTAGAATGGAATAACATATATTCTATCTCATTTCATCTAATACATATGTTTTTCTTCTCTCCCAATTTAGGAGGCATTCGAAGAAATCAGTGTAATAAAATTATTACTTTTAATTATGGAAAAAGTGTGTGTCATTTTAAATGATGTAAAGTTGTGTCATTTTAAGAGAGAAAAAGAGATAGATAAAGGAGGAGAGAGAGTTGACAAAAATAAAATAAAAGTGTGAGTCACACCTCTTTGTGAGAGTGAAAAGATATAAATTGTGTCATTTAAAAGGATAATCACTTTCCCCCTTTAATTATATCTATTTTGCAAACAATGAAATTAAATTTTGCTCCGTTTTATTATAAAATACGAAAATAAAATTATGGTAATTCATTTCGTCCTATCTATTTTCATTTCATTCTACCCATCTTTAAATATCTAAACATAATATAAGATTAATATAATGGACATTTGTGATTCTTAAAAACCCCAAAAAAAAAAAAAAAATTTGCATTCTCATGAACTAATCTGGCCCATTCCATAATTTTCAATAATAAATTTAGGAGTTTACATTAAAAAAAAAAACAGGTGAGAACACGACAAATGACTACTATTGTTGGAAAAAGAAGAAGCAATCTAGTACACGGTTTGGAAAAAAAAGTAATCGTAGTTCATGGACCACAAGGAAGCAGTCCCTAAATTGCAGGGGCCAGTTGTTATCCCTTATTTTACCATGTTAATTAAGTTATTTTATTATTAACAATTTATAGTTTTGATTAACACATTGAATATTTGCTTATCGAATACTTTTATGTCAAATGAGATTTATACTTATTTGAGTTTTATAAGAGTTATGTTGTAGAAAAAATGATTGTGTAATATTATAGAGATTCGTTTTGCATGTCGTAATTTTTTTTCTTTTTTCTTCAAAAAGTGTGGGCTCCACAAAATGTTATGTGTGTAGGAAAGTTTGTTGTGTCACGTTAAGTGATAAATGCAAATCCCTACTTATTTTACTTGAGATTTATAATTAATTCATTCGAGGCATGTTTTTTGTTTTCTTTAAAATTTATTATGGGTGCATACTCAATTGAACTCAATAATTTGAGTAGGACAAATCCAAACTCAACCCTGATGACACTATGAACAGATTTGGTTCAAAAAACGCCTCCAATCTAAGCTAAACTCAAGGTATTGATGAACAATCATAATCTCCATCTCTTAAATATAAATTTTACTTTTAGAAATCTCTAATTTATAGAAATTATACGTTATTTAATAAATTATGATCATATCAATGAAAATAATAATCAATAATCACTTGAACAAAAAGAAGAAATGAACTTTTTACCAAAACAAAGAAAAAATAAATAAAATAAAAAACGAAAGAAATGAATTTACCCAGTTTCAAGCTTGAATGGAAGGTCACCATTATAGCCCGGTAGGTTCTTGACAATAGAACCCGCAGAAGCCATAAGTGGCAGAAGCATTACAGCAACTGAAACCACACAGCTACATCTCCAACTCCAAGCCATGGCCCTAAACAGCAACACAAGAACTTTCAATACTAACCCAACACAAATGGCTTCGTTACCAATCAATTTTCCTCTTTTCTCTCTTAGATAATATGCTAAGAATTTCAAATAAAATAAAATAAAAAAGCAAAAATTAATATTAAAAATGAGTGACGAATGAACACTTACCAGTTAGAGATTCTGAATATTTTGTGAGAAATCGAAAAGGTTAGTGCAGGTCAACTAGGCTGAAAGAAGAACCGAGCGAGAGTGAGAGGGCATCAAGAGAGAAGAAGAATGAGCCGTTTTTGAGAATGGTGTAGCCTTTTCTTTTTTGAAAACAAGAGATGCCTTTCATTTGTTTAAATTATCTACACGTGTCATTTTTGTTTGCTAGTATGATTTACTCTTGTTTATTTTGTATTTATTCTATTGATTTTTTTTGTTTACAGAATAATTGCATATAAATTATGTTCTAAAATCCAAATCAGAGATTAAACAAAGAATTGATTCAACTAGCTAAATTTATATTAAAATGTTAAACATAGTTCAACCAGTTGATTTGATCCGACTTTTAAAATATTACATTAAGTAATTATTTTGTACTTATTTTATATTTTGTATCATTAACATCAATCTGCTTTGTCTTCTTCTCTACAAAATATACTTTATAAATCAAAGAATATGTTTAATTTTTTTTTCTTTTTGTAAGTAAGCAGCGTTTTTCTGGGATGACAAAAAATTAATTTTGTTAAACAATTGATTTTGCTTGGTATAATGCTTTTACAGCTATTGTCACGAATGATATATTAACTGGATAAAAAAAATTTAGGATAAATAAAAGAAAGACAATTAAATTAGGTTGCAAAATCGATTTAAACTTTATAAACACTAAACCCAAATCTAGAAAGCATGCTGAATTTGATGTAAGACGTCTACCGACAAGCAAGATGAAAGACGAGATTATTTTTTTGAAACGGGGACCACCATTTTTTAGTGGTCTCTTAGTGTAAATATAAGGATAAAATTAAAAAAGAGAGAAAATAACAGAGATAAAAAGGAAAAGAAAAAATTAATGACGTGAGAGGGAGCACTAAAAGATTCAGTGGTCCTGGACCATATTAAATATTTTCATGAAAGACAACTTTCTCGGGATCATCTATTTGCCATATTTTTTTTTCGGTGTTTAAAGATCTGGCACATTCATTGACTCTATCGAGATCAGGGATCATGGGATCACAATATCAATTCGAAGGTCATGGGATCACTTCGTTGACCCGATTTTATACATTAACAAAATATAAATATATATTTTATATGAAAATTTCAAAAATATCAAACCACCAATTATTAAAGATTCAAAATATACTTAACATAATTCAACCAATTAAGTCAATATTTTCAAGCTAATCAAACTATCAAAATATAAAACACATATTTCAATGGAGTTAATGAAAAGTTATATCATCAAACTCAAACTCTTCTTGTTTTTCTTATCCACCTAGAACATTATGTGAAAGAAGATTCCTTACCCAATAGAAAATAACGGAGGAGAGGTGGCGACACGACAAATTAACGGTGTGGAGAGAAGAACCAGCACGATGGAGGAAATCTCCTGATCAGGCAGACTGGGTCTGGGTCTAGGTCTGGGTATTAGAGAGAAGATCGGAAGAGAAAAAGAATGATTTAGATTTCAGATATAGTTCTAAACCTATGAAACAATGAGTTTTTTTTTTACACATCAAATAACGTCATTTTGTGTATAACATTTTTTTTAAATGCAGTGACTCTTTTGACCCTTTTGACCTGGGAGTCATGGGTTCAACCGGAGAGTATTGAGAGTTAAAAAAGTTAACGTGCAAGTAAGATCTAACTACAAACCTGAATCCTCAGATAAAAAAAATCAATGACTCAATAAAATCGACCCCTGAATGGAGCGGGATTTTAAAAAACTACTATTTTTCCACATTCGATTTTGTCAGTATCTTAGTCCATCGTAAGATTGATAGGAACTTTCAACGATAAAATCTCCAAATTTATGGTCTAAAGCAGTGTTTTAAAACCCGGCTCGGACCGGCCGGGTCGACCCGGGACTCGGTGACCCGGTGGGTTCCCCGGTCCGAGCGGGTAGTTGGACCGGTTATACAGTCAGCCCGGATTGGACCGGTTGACCCGGCCGAAACCCGATGACCCGGCTGACTCGGGTTAAACCGGTTTTTCCTCTTCTTTTTTTTCTTTTTTTTTGGTAAATTTTTTTGTTGTTGATAAGAACTCTTGAATTAAATCATATTCATATTTTATGATGAATATGATTAAAAGTAAGGTGAAAATAATAAAGGTATTTTAGATTAGTGTAGTTCGTTTATGTAATTTAGTTGCATCTTATAATGATCTCATGAAGTTAAGTGGTAATAAACACTAATGGTCTGATGATCTCATCTCAACGGTGGACACTTTTTTCTTATAGTGTATATTTCATGCATACTATTTGTTATCATAATTTAATTTATCCGTATCATGTCAAGCACAAAAAGTGCATTTAACTTATATTGCATGGTTTAATCCAATATTAGGATACGGTCTAGAGCTAGAAGCTTAGAAGTATATAATATTTACTATAATTGAAAACCAATTTATTTCTTGAAGCTCATTGATAGTTTTCTTATATGAATTTTTATTAATATAAGTAATATTTTTATATTTTTAATATGTGAACAGTAAAACCGGTTGAACCCGATTGAACCAGTGACCCAGTACCTTGACCGGTTAGATGACCGGTCCGAGTTTTAAAACACTGGTCTAAAGGGTGAAGATGTTGGAACCAAAACAATCATATACATATTACAAATCAGAAAAGAGATAAAAAAAATGGAGATATAGATTTATTCTGATTCATTTAATGTGTATTATATCGAATAATATTCACTATATTTTCTTTACCATTCATTACAGCACTCAATTTATAGAAAAAATATAAATAAAATTAAAACCATAAGCAATATTAGTTATTTTTAAAATAGACAGAGCTAATCGGCAGAGGGGTTCCTATACAACACACGGAACTCATTTTTATTTCTATGATAAATGGAATACAAACATGAAATAAAAAACCAAACTCCACACAACTGCGGCAAATGCAACTCCATCACGGAACTCGATGGGGGCGGCGCCAAGTCATCTGCCATTCCTTGTCTTGTCTCGATTAATTTATTTTATGAGAAATATTTATTATTTTAAAAGACATAATTTTATATTATTTTAAATAAAATATTGTATATATAGTGATTTTTATATTTTTTTTCCATAAAATTAGAAGAAAAGAAAAAGAGAAAATATTACAGAGGAGAGAAGCTAAAAAAATAATAAAACACAATCGTTTTAATTTAAATGATATAAAAATTTGTCTTTCTTTTATAATTAAAGAATGGAAAAAATATTTTTCATTTTAAATAAAATAATTTTGTATTATTTTAATTGAAACGATTATTTCGATAATTTTTTATATTCTCTCTCTTTCAGAATACTCTCTTTCTCTCTTTCTATCTGCTCCTAATTTTGTGGATGTGCGAAAAAAGTATAAAAAGCACTAAAGATGCCCAAAACACTATCATTTCACTTAAAATGAAACAAAGTTATATTCTCTAATATAACAAATATTTTTCTCTAAAAATTAATCAAAAAAATTTGAAACAATTGTAAAAAATGATTTTATATATTTATATATAAGGAAAAATGTTTGTCCTTTTAAGGGATGGTTATTTTAGTTAAAATTAGTATTTTTTATTTAAAATTTAAATTAAAAAACCTCTCATTTCTCTCCCATGATTTTTATTGTGTATCTCTTGAAATGACACAATTCTATATCTTTTAAAAAGACAAATACAGTGATATCCTGTCCCTACGTAGTTGTAGCTCACATGCATGTAAAGAAGAAGCTTAGTAATGTTCATCTAAATGCCTTGATATGTTCAACCAGCACACATGTCTGTTTTGGGTTGATTTTTTATGTGGGAAAATTCTGTTAAGATGTATATATATGCTGAGAGCTGAAGATTCGGTTATTGACTGTTGCCTTGGCCGAACCAACTAGATAAAGGATTGTTAGAACACTTAATCAGTACATGCATGCTAAGTGCTTGAGAGATTGCCCAATAGGTTCGGCGATAAGGGAAACTTGGGCTACGAAATTTTAAAGGTTGATTAAACCATATCTAATCACCATAAATGTATTGGGTAAGAGTGTTGAACTACAAATATCTTGTAGTGTACGTGTGAGTAATCTTTGTAACTGAAACTATGTCATGGCGACATTGTAGGTGGAAGTGGCGGCGTCGAGGAAGTCTCAAAGGAGAAGTAAGTATAAGCCGAAAATCCCAGTACCCAACGTTAGTGTGTAGCTCCTTTGAATGCGTTGAATGACTTGCGTGACCTTGTGTGTAAAATGCCATGTATATATACTATTGCAAGAATGAATATATGAATTGAGACATCCTCATGAGTTGAGCGATCCTCATGATTTCCATGGGTTGAGTTTGGTCTCCATGGCTGAGTAAGGGTTGAGTGTTGTATAAAGGCAGTGGGTGAAGAACACATATAGATTCGAACCTATGGATGATACTAGATATGTTGATTAACAGTAAAAGCAGAGTGCAATAAATAAAGAAAAAATAAATTTGAGATTAGAAGAAGATGTCAGTATGCAAAAAAGGATGAATACTCCGAGCCTAACAAGGTTGTCTCCTTAAGACAATTTGTTCCCTCAGTGATGTTGAAGGTTGATGAACACTTGTATCTCAAGATAGAACAGATTACGTTTGAAGAATTATGGCACTATTTGTAACAGCTCGTTGTACACCGGTATTGTTAACATTAATTATGATATTAAGTACAATTACAATCACATCAGTTCATTTATAAAAAATGCAAGTAAACTTTTTCTGTTTATTACGCGAGCATTTAAAATAATAAAAAGTTTAATAAATAAAAGTTGTGACCGTAACTGTAAACTCCTTGCGGAATAATTATTTAAACTACTTTTATATCATATATTACATCTCTCAAGTCACTAAGGGGTTCTCATAAATTCACTTAGCTAAAATCTCACTTTTACGTTTTTTACCTATCCGAACATGGTTTGGTCTTTAAATTTCTGCGGACAAACCGCATTCTACAAGCCTCCCATATTTTAATATGTTGTTCTAGACTTAATTACCTTTCTAGGAAGCTATCAAACGAGTCATAAAGTTCTCGTTTGCTCCGGATATCGCCGTTTGAAGTTGGACAAGCAAATCTGCCAGCCAACCTCAAAACGGCTCAAAACAGCCTTCACTCAATCATTTATTCTGGAAATTTCACTCAACTAATTGCTCACAAATATTTATTCAACAAACTAGACTCCTCAAGCTTCAATTTGACATATCACACACCTAATTTGACCAAGAAACGAAGCGGGAATAATTTTTCCAATCTCGAACCAGATCTGCCACATGTCCAGTGGCCACATGGGCAGTCCGTGTTCTCTGCCTTCTACAGGTCGACGGCCAACCCTTTCCTCAAATTTTGACACGAGATAGAGGACATCGCAAGCTTTAAAACGGCGTATGGAATGTCCCTATCGGATCTCTGTGGAGGGAGATATGCTCTCCCAAAGTTCACCTAAATTCTGCCAACTTCTAGAAAATTCGCCAGAGTTTTCTTTATTTTTCCAATAAATTCCAAATTTGCAAAAGTGCTCTCTAACCTCAATTTGTACCTAATAATCAGTGGGTGACACACAAGGACTAGCAATGCATTGGTACTCTTACAACCCATCACAGTTTATATCAATTACTCAATTTATATCACATTACTTACATTATTAAAATTTAACATATTTCAATCACCTAGATCCATTTGCATGCATTATTTAAACATATACATAATCATAATCCTAAAATAGGCCTATTGCCTTTTCATCATATTATATATGCTTCAATATTACACAAGATCCAAATGTAATAATTACAATTCTCCAATTTACATCATAATCCATGAAGTCTCCAAATACAACATAAATAAACAAACCTCAAAATGGAATATAAAACATATGCAACTAGACTTAAGCAAAAGATGGCATGAAAAAATATGACAATATACATGATCCAAAATCCATATACAATGTTCATGCCCTAAGTCTAGCCTAGACCCAATGGCCACCAAAATGCAAAATAAATAGAATCCTCCAGCTCAGCCTACGGGCTTCTTGCCCGCCGCCCCGACACCACTGCTACCTCCTGAAATAAAGTCCCCAAAGTGAGGTGAGATATACGAATATATCTCAGTAACCCAGAGGTTCTGAAGAATACTCCGCCCAATGGCTCACTTCGATGCATATAAATAATACAACATAACATCTGAAAACGGGATAAAGCAAGGGATTTAGTGAAATAAGGGAACATACGAATATAAAATACGACGAAGCTGGAATGGTCAATGCCAAAACCACGCAACGTCCAGCCTATTAGCTCGGCATATAAGCCTACGGGTTTCAAACCAAGGCGTGTTCCCAGAACATCAACCAAGGCACCCTCCATCCATATCCACCCGAGACTTCCTAGTGTGCTCCTATCCAAATCACACACCACGACCCTAGGTCAACTGGAACTCTCTCACGGAGACCTATCCAGTGGAAGTCCGTAACGCCCGAAGGCAAACAGTCTACTGGCCAGAGACACGGTACATCCTATGTACCACCACACATACAATATACATGAACATGTTATCCTATATTATTTACATACACTTCCTACCATTACCCTCAACGGACATGGTGGAACACACAAGGGGATCAAACCCCTGTACCAAAGGATTACCTGTATAATCCTCTCCCACAACTCCAACATAATATATTTCCCGAGCTAGGTACACCAACAGAAATGCCTACACATAGGACATTCCCAATCAATTTTCCATTCACCAATTACATGCCAATTATCAAGCATAAATACGTGGTTCAAAATACTTACCACAATCCCTTTGGTCCGGGACCAAGGGCAACCAACCGAGCTCACGGTTCAAGGTTCAAATCCGCGGAAGGTAACCTACAACGACCATACGAATCATCAGAACACGGTAAACCACCAAATTCACAAAACGTCGATTTTTTCTCCACCCACCAAGTGAGGTTCGGCCATATTAGTGTAAAAATACAAATTATTTTTCTTTATTTTATTTCTATTTTTCTTAAGCATTCTAAGGCTACCCCAATGTCATTTTAGGTGCCAAATTGCATCCTACATCATCACGACCTCATTTTGTCATTAATTTCACTTTAGGTTCAATTTCCAATTTCACATAACCAACTACTTTTTCCTTTGATTTCCAAACATCCAACCATCACACAACCCTTCTAATTACCATTTAACAACCCACATATCAATCATACAATTTCACAACCTCCAATTCCCATTTTTCTCTCTCTAGGCCGAAAACCACATTGGCCAACACCAATGACCATTCAATTTAATTTAGCAATGCAATACATCCTAGCATCCTACTATTAACTCATATAAACATCCAACAATCACATTACACAATCCTAACAACAATCCCAAACACAAAGTCATGGCATTTCACCCAAATTTTTCCAAAAGTTATCATCAATTTTCACCAATAACTTTTATGGCATACAACACTCCAAAACATCATTCTAAGACATATTTATCTAATACACATTTTCCATTTGAGCTCTCTAACTACATCAATCACACAAAAAGTCTTTAGGGTTCATGAAATTGCATCAACAAATTCAACCAATAAAATGTGATGAAACTTACTCAAAATCTTGGTCTAGGGATCCTCCACAACATACTAAACCATTGGAGCATCAAACAACTTCATGAGTGCAAATCTACACCAAAAGGCCGCGGGTTTGGGGGGGGGGGATTTTCTCAAAATCTAGGGAGTTTCAAGGCTCAAGACTACTACCATGTGTTTGGGAGGTGATTTCCAACAAATTTCAAGACAAACTTTGGTTTATTTGGTGATGATTTGATGAAGTTAGAGGAGAAAGAAAATCAAAATGCAAATTGCCAAGGGGAGGGGGGTTTAGCGCGGGTTTGGAGAGAGAAAAGGAAAGGAAGGTGATGATGAATAGTCATTAGACATGTGGCTTAAGTGATTTTAAGTGAGGTGGGCCTCACCCCCACCTCACGCGATTTCAAAATAATTCAAAACTCCTTCTGATTCCACTAAACGTCCATACTTTCATAACCTATTTAGAAACTCTAATTTTTAACATTAACCATTGTCCTTTAATTACCCTTGATCAGATGAATCCAGAGTTTTTCGGTCGTTCGGAGAAAAAGCAGTTTTAAGCTGTTACGCGCGTCGTAGGCACGCTTCCCCAAACTTACTAATTTCCATCAGAATTCATATTTCCTATTCCTATATACCATTTATAACTTGTATTAAAAACCTAGAGCTCAAAATTCAATCGGCACACTTTACGGTGCAACTGTACCGCAATATTTTTACCTGGTAAAAACACTATTCACTGAATTTTTTGAAACTTGCCTAACCACTCAATTTTTCGTTCTGAATCCAATTCCAGGGTTATTTTTATCATTTGAGACCTTCTACTCAGTTTTACCTTCCTAGGGTTGCGTGTTTGGATAATTACCGTTTTACCCTTCCTTCGTATTTTGACATAATTTTCAGGATTTTCACTAATCCTTCCCTTTAATCCATGTTTAATATATTAATATATAATTTAGAAATATGACGTGTTATATTCACCCCTCCTTTTTGAAATTTTTTCCGCAAAATTGAATCATACTTGTCCACTAACTCACGATACAACCGGAGAATCTCATCCTCTCGCTCCCAAGTAGCCTCCTCAGGTGTACGTGCTTCCCATTGAATTTTTACTATTGGAATATTCTTACTTCTCAGCCTATTCTCACTGCGGTCAAGGACCTCAATAGGACCTACAGGAGTCTTCAAATTCTCCCGAATCTTAATATCATCCAGTATCACCACATGTGATTCATCTGAAATATAACGTCGCAGCTGCGATACATGGAAAACGTCGTGCAAATTCGACAACTGTGGGGGCAAGGAAAGCTGATAGGTCACTAATCCCACTTTTTTCATTATTTGATACGGCCCAATAAACCGAGGACTCAACTTCCTCACACCCAATGCACGACCAACACCCGTAACTAGAGATAACTGCACGAATACATGATCACCTTATTCAAATTCCAGTGGTCTGTGTCTATTATCATAGTAACTTTTCAAACTATTCTGCGCCTGTTTAAGTTTTTCTCTGATCATTTCAATCTGTGCTGTAGTTTCTTGCACAAAATCCGGCCCAAATATCTCTTTATCACCCAAGGAAGCACCGACACTTGAAAAAACAGGAAGAGTCGAGTCCGACACGCTCTGACACGCCGACATACTCCGACACGGTGTCGGACACGTTGACTATTTTTTTGACACGTTGACTATTCCGACACGCGAATTTGACCGTGTTCGACACGGTCAAATGGCATTTTCGTAAAAAACATGATATTTTAATAAAAAATTAAATATTTTAGAAAAATTAAATATATTTATAAAATTAAATATTATTAAGGATTTGGGAAAGTAAAAAACGTACGGCTCGCGGTGTGCTTCTTCTCGCGTCTCTTCTGGCTTTGTGTTCTTTACCCATTTTCCATCTCTCTCTCGCCGACAACTTAACGGCTCGCGGTGCCATTTCTGCGTCGTCGATTTCCCTCTTCGCCGGCGCTGAACCAGGAAATCCCTCTTCGCCGGTGCTTCTTTCTCTTACACTAAATAGGTATTTTCATTTCTTTCAGTTCCTATTCCGTTTCATTTTGAGATGTGTAAATTAAATTGAACGGGTTTCTTTCAGTTCCTATTCTGTTTCATTTTATCTTTAGTTTGATTTTCGAAACTGATCTTTGTTTCACTCGCCATTGCTTCGCCCTAATTTAAGTGATTTTTTTTCCAAAGCAGACCTAAAATCAAAGTGGTGGTCTCTCTGATCTCTCTCCATCGTCGCATCTGCAGGTCTCCCTGTCGTCCGTCGTGTCTCTGTTGCTGAGTTCTAGGAGGCCTCTCACTGGTCCGTCGTGTCTCTGATCTCTGTTCACTGGTATGAGTTCTACTGTAAAGACGTTTTCTTTTGGGTCATATAAACCTTGCTTTTGTTCTCTGTTCTGTTTCTGTTATTATGGTTGTTCTAGGATGATTACTTTTCTCCTTTCTTGAAATTATTTACTTTCTCCTGATGAATTCTTTGATAAATAAGTGATTACTTAAATTATGATAAATTCGAAGCCGTGCAATATGAAGTGTTTTATCGAATTGTATCCTATGGCTTTGGTTCACATCCATTTTATGTCAAGAATATTTTTTAATATTTGACTTTTTCACTGTTTTATTTGCTTATGATAGTGTTTTTCTTATCGTTTATTTCTTTATTGTTGAGATATATTGTGTGGCCTAGCTTTTTACTGTAGTTTAAGCTATTGCTTTGTATTATTGAGATGGATTACGGGAAAAATTTGGTTTTAGGTATATTCTGTTGTGATTGGCTCGGATTACTTATGTATGTTGTGGCTTTCTTCATGTAAATTTTACTTTTTCATTTTGATTATTGGTAGTTTCTATTTTTTCTCAGATTTTTCATTATCTTCATTCAAAAATCAAAATGAATATTCATTTGTACTAATTTCCGAGATTTTTTATTCTGCTTCATTTCCACACCTTTTCAGGTTTGATCAGTCCACAAAAGAAAAAATTCTTGGCTTCATTTTGGGTTCTGCTTTGAAATTCTCTAAGTATGGAAAGGTTTGATGTCTTCACACTTACTATTTTCTATTTTGCTCTTTATATGATTCTAGTTTCGGAAATAGTGATATAGAATTATGAGTTCGGGAAATGAAATGAAATTATAATTTTTTACTCTGTTGTGTTATCTGACTTACTAAGCACTGTAAATGAAATTATGAGTTCGGGATTTTTTATATGCTCTTCCCCACTCTTTTTTCTTTCGTTTTATTTTTGTTCAGCCTTGAAATTGAGATTTATTAATGCTTTCAAAATACTACATGCTTTTGAACTGATGGAATTTGATTTTATATAATTATTTTGTTCATAGTGTTTAATTTTATTTTTTTAGAATGGATTCAAGTATTGCAAGTAGTGGAGATGATGAATTTCTAAGGAAGCCATTATGGAAATATGTTACCAAAGTAGGCACCACAACGGAAGCAGGAGGGAATTTATCTTGGAAATACAATTTTGTGAAAAGGATTTTAAAAGTTCGTATACTAGAATAAGGGCTCATTTGCTTAAACTAGCAGGTAAAGGAATTGCAAAATGTTTACGTGTGCAGACAAAAGACTTGCTAGAGATGGAGAAATTAGAACAAGAAACTAGTGAGAGATTGAAGAGTAATGCACCCAAAAATGTGCCTTTACCCCCTTCTAGTTTTTCCGTAGAATCAAACTCGAAAAGAAGAAGAAGTGGAAGTGAGGGTGGAAGTTCATCTAGAAATCCCATTGAGAGCGCATTCAATGTTGGGGCCGAGAAGAATTGAACCACTTGATTGCTAGGATGTTTTATTCAGCAGGATTGCCATTCACTTTAGCAAGGAACCCATACTTTCAAGCAGCCTTCACTTTTGCAGCGGATTATAATATTGGAGGTTATTTGCCACCAGGATATAATTCATTGCGAACCACTCTTTTGCAGAAAGAGAAGGAAAATATTGATAGGTTGTGTGCACCTATTCGAGCTGGGTGGAAAGACAAGGGTGTTAGTATTGTGAGTGATGGATGGAGTGATTCACAAAGGAGGCCACTTATTAATTTCATGGCAGTATCTGATGGTGAAGCTATGTTTTTGAAATCAGTTGATTGTTCAGGAGAGACTAAGGATAAGCATTTTATTAGGATGTTGTTAAAAGAAGTAATTCAAGAAGTTGGGCATGAAAAAGTGGTTCAAGTAATCATGGATAATGCTGCAAATTGTAAGGGAGCAGGGCATCTTATTGAGCAAGAATTTCCATCTATTACTTGGACACCATGTGTTGTTCACACACTGAATTTAGCTGTGAAAAATATTTGTGCTGCAAAAAATGTGGAGAATAATCAAATAGCATATGAGGAATGTAGTTGGATTTCTGATATTGTTGGAGATGTTTCTGCAATAAAGAACTTCATAATGAATCATTCTATGAGACTGTCAATGTTTAATGAGTTTGTGGGATTGAAGTTGCTTTCTATAGCTGAAACCCGCTTTGCTTCCATGATTGTGATGCTAAAGAGGTTCAAATTGATAAAATGTGGTCTCCAAAATATGGTAATCAGTGAAAAATGGAGTTTGTATAAAGATGATAATCTAGGACGGGCAAGAATGGTTAAAGATAAGATTTTGGATGATCTTTGGTGGGATTCAACTGATTATATACTTGCTTTCACTGCTCCTATTTATAATATGATCAGGATTTGTGACACTGATAAACTGTTGCGGATCTAGCAAGTGCACTAGTCGTACAAGTAATAAAATGATGAGTAAAGATCGTTCCCACGAGGATTTGTGTCAAGCACTGACTAACCATATGTACTTGAGTTGAATCAAACAAAAGTTCATAGATTGCATAGATTTCTTGTCACCAGAAACTACACTGAATTGAATTAAAACTTGATAAATAAATAAAATGTAAATTATAATGTAAACAAGTAGTCAGATGTCAATTTCCCTCAAACATGAATTTATAGATGAACCAATTTCCATTATGAATTATCTACTATGTGATGTTGATCAACCTTTTTCTTATCATCTCAAGATGTAATCCCTTATTACCCTGATAGACACACTAATCAGAAACCCCAATCCCTTGGTGATTCCTTTCTTAATACATGCATTAATTACTAAGGTCTTAAGATCACATCAGAATCCTAGCATCAATCCCTTGACTACTAGAACACTGATGATGAAGTTGTCAAAAATAGAGAAACAATGTAAACATGTCTGTTCTACACTATTCCTCAACATGAAGAATTAATCAAGACAACTTCATACAATCATATAATAGATAAACAAAACATCTAATTAACCATTCATAAATTCAAACTTGAGTTCCATTGAATCAGACTACAAAGGACTCTCCTCAGACATAATACAAATAATAACAAGAGAAGAAGAAGAAAGATCAAACTCCATTGTCATGATAGTTGAGTCTTCAATCTTCAAGTACAATTACATGGCAAATACTAACTATTACAAGAACTAATCCTAAGAATTTGGAAATTCAGAGAAAATGAGGAGTCAGATCAGATCTATGAAAGACCTGATCTGATCTCCTTTCTCCTAGCGTGATGAGAAAAGTCAGAATGAGATATGATGGATTGGATCTGATATATGGAATATGTCAGAATGTGAAGACCCCTTGTCCTTTTATAATTTACAAATTACAACTGAAAACTGACATGGGCGCTAAAACTCTCATTTCTGGACGTTTTAGCGCTCAACCTTGACGGATGCCCAACTGTTTTTAACTGTCTTGGGCGCTAAAACGCTCAGTTTTGGGCGTTTTAATGTTCAGCACCAGCATCTTTTGTGCAACAGGGCGCTAAAACGCTCAGTTTTGGGCGTTTTAGCGCCCAACACTTAGAATTTTCTCATTCTTCAGAATCTTCTTCCTTCTCTCTTTTACTTCTTGAGCTTCATTTCCCTACAAAAACAATGTAAATTTTCAACATAAGCTTCAAAACTTGTATTTGAGAGATTTCCAGGACATTAACCTCTTTTCCATCCATTTAATCACACAAATTGATATTAATTCATGCTTAAAAACCTGATGAACTAAGGGTTCATCACAAACCTTGTCTTCATTTGATTTATGATATGTGGGATGACATGATTGTAAAAGTGAAGAAAGCTATATACTTTCATGAATTGAAGAGGATGGATGAGACCTCAACTTTTTATGAGGTGGTGCATGGCATTCTTGTGGATCGTTGGACCAAACATTCAACTCCACTTCATTCTTTGGCACATGCTTTGAATCCCAAGTAAGCTTTTAATTATGAATGAATTGAATACTTCTCTTATTTGATATAATTTGTTTAATTGTTTTTCTTTTTTTTTCTTTCAGATACTATAGTGAACAATGGCTTAATGAAGATCCTAGTCGAGTTCCTCCACACCAGGATTTAGAGATTAATCAAGAAAGACAAAAATGCTTAAAGAGATACTTTCCTAACTTGGAGGACCGAAATAAAATAAATTTGGAGTATGTGGACTTTGCTAGTATGAGTGGAGGTTTTAGAGATTATGACGCCATGCAAAATCGATATTCTATGGAGCCTAAAGCTTGGTGGGTGCTTCATGGTGCTTGTTCACCTATGCTTCAAAAGATAACATTGCGACTTGTTGCACAGCCTTCTTCTTCATCCTGTGCTGAACGTAATTGGAGTGCTTATTCTTTTGTGCATTCTGTAAGAAGGAATAAGATGAATCCAAAACGTGCTGAAGACTTGGTTTATATATATAGCAACCTTAGGCTCTTATCAAGAAAGACTTCACAATATACACAAGGGGATAATAGAATGTGGGACATTGCTAGAGATACATTTGAAGATGTTGGAATTCTTGAAGTTGCTACTCTTTCACTTGATGAGCCAGAGATGGAGTCAAATGTTATTCTAGATGAAATGTTCCATGAAGGTAATCTATAATCTTCATGTTTTATGTTTTTTTGTATGGATATGCTATTATTTTTGCTTTAGATCAATGTAATATGGTATTGTGGAAATGATTTTTTTTTTGTTAAATTGATGGATATTATTAGTTTAGTTTTATTTTTTGTTAAATTATTGAATATTAAATGAAATATACACTATATAAATTAAAAATATTATTTAATATTAAAACGTGTCGGAACGTGTCGAAATTCATATTTTTTTAAGATTGACGTGTCGGAGTGTCGTGTCGCGTGTCGCGTGTCGAGTCGGTGCTACATAGTTATCACCTACCTCAGTCCAACAAGTAGGAGTACGACATCTCCGTCCATACAATGCCTCATATGGTGTCATGCCCAGACTGGAATGAAAACTGTTATTATAAGAAAATTCCACCAGTGATAAGTACCTGTCCCAAGCATTACCCTGCTCCAGTGTGCAAGCTCTTAGCATATCCTCAAGTGTCTATATGGTCTTCTCAGTCTGAACATCAGTCTACAGATGATACGCAGTGCTCAGCCTGAGCTGAGTGCCAAAAGCCTGCTGCAAGGCTCCCCAAAAGCGAGAAGTAAATTTCGGGTCCCGATCACTAACAATGCTAACCGGTATCCCGTGGAGCCTTACAATCTTCTTTACATATAACTTGGCTAATTTCTCCGTAGAGAAATCCACTCGCACTGGCAGAAAATGTGCAGACTTCGTAAGCCTGTCCACTATAACCCATATTGAATCGTAATCGGCCTGAGTCCGAGGCAAACCAACAACGAAATCCATAGAGATGCTCTTCCATTTCCACTCTGGTATATCCAATGGCTGCAGTAAACCAGCAGGTTTTTGATGTTCTATTTTTACATTTTGACAAATTAAGCACCTTGATACATACTCAACAACATCCTTCTTCATCCCAGGCCACCAGAATTTCCCTTTTAAATCTTGATACATTTTTGTGGCACCTGGGTGGACAACATACTGACCCTTATGGGCCTCAACCATTACCTCCCCTGCTAACTCCTTGGGCACAACAATCCTACCCTGATACATTAATAACCCCTGTTCATTCAAAGATATGCCACTCTGCCCTTTCAAGTACTTGATACTGTCGTTCCGTATCTGAGTTTCTCTAATTTTCTCGTGTAACTGATTTTCAATCCGTAAGCACTCAAATTCATCTATCCTACCTGCAAAGACATCCGTTAATTTCAAATCCCATAATTGCTCAATCACTTCATTATCCCACATTATCAGCTGGGACACGCTGACAGACTTCCTACTCAAGGCATTTGCTACCACATTAGCTTTACTCAGATGGTATTTCAGTTCAAAATCATAATCTTTTAAGAACTCCACCCATCTTCGTTGTCTCATATTCAGCTCTTTCTGATCAAACAAATATTTCAAACTTTCGTGATCACTGAACACAGTAAATTTCATTCCATACAAAAAATGCCTCCAGATTTTTAAGGCAAATACAATAGCAGCAAGCTCCAAGTCGTGCGTCGGTTAATTTTCCTCATGAGGCTTCAATTGCCTAGAAGCATAAGCAACCACTCTCCTCTCTTGCATCAACACACTCCCCAAACCTTTCTTGGAAGCATCACAGTATAATTCAAACTCACCTTCCGGATCGAGAAGAGTCAACACAGGAGCAATAACCAATTTCTCTTTAAGAGCTATAAAACATTTCTCACATTCCTGGGTCCACACAAAAGGAGTATACTTTCGTGTCAATCGGGTCAACGGCAGTACCATCGTGGAAAATGTAAGAACCTGCACCGTTAATTAAGGAAGTTAATTAATTAATTAAGAGAAATTAGGAAATAATTCCATAATTGACCCTAATAATTATTACGAGGCTTAAATAATTATGGTAAGTGTTTATTAAAGCTGAAAGTCTCTTTTCTGACGAAAAGTGCAGATACTGATTCTGCTACTCGGTATAAATGCGTACCGACGAAGTATCCCGGAAAATTATAATAAGTGTGGGAATATTATTACTAGAATAATATATAGGACTTGTAAAACAAGTTTCAAGTCAAAATAATGAGAACTGGTGCTAGAATTGGCTATGGAAAAGCGCGTACCGGAAAGGTGCTGAGAAAAATAAAATAAAAATATGATAAATTTTGTAAAAATGAGCAGGTTCAGATTCCAAAGTGTGGGATTAAATTACTTAGCGTAGCAATTAGCGCTAATACAGTGCGATTAAGTTTAAATCGGCTATAAATATGACTTTTGCACAAAACCCTAGGCATTCTTTTGTTGCTCTACGTGGATGGGAGGCTGACCAGCACTCTCACACTGTTTCATTGCCTTCTCTTCTTCTTGGTGTGAGCCTAGAGGTCATTTCTTCGACTTAATCTTCTCCTAAACACCTTTTGTGAGTGAGGGATACCTTTGGGAGTGTGTGGAAGGCTTTGTTTCTGGGTTGGTGTCTGTTTTGTTGGAGTTTTGGGTGCTGGACTTTCTGGTTGAGTGTTGTGAGCTCTTGTGTTGGCACTTTGAGCTCCAAGAGAGTCATCTTGTGTACAAAGAACCAACCTTTGATCACCATTTTCATGCACTTTGTGAAGTCATACTTGAGGTGCTGTTGGTGAGCTCCAAGAGCACCTTCTTGCTCTGTTTTGAGCTTGGGTAAGTGTCACCCACCTTGACCTTGTGTTTTCTTGGTTAAAAATGGAACCTTGATGTATGTAACAAGCTAAAGATCATAACTTAAGGTTGGGTAAGGTTAAACACACCTAGAAATGCATATTTAAGCTTCTGTAATCGGTAAAAGTTGAACCTTTGGATTGATATCTCGCGAAATGCAGATTCTGAGTTCTGCCGCGAAATATCTGGATATTGGGTTAGAAATATCCGGATATGGGGTTATGAATATCCAGATATTGATATCCGGATATTGCAAGTCAGATATCTGGATATTGATATCCGGATATGCCCCCGACAAATATCCAGATGTTCTGGGATTTTGAAGAACAGTAGCTGCATTGTTCATACAGAATGATGTTTGGGGTTTGTGGACCCTAGATTAGTTAAGTTGAGCTTCTGTATTGACTAGTTAAGTAAGAATCTAAGTGATTAAGGGCTTGTGACTTTGTGAGAAGCCTAAAGACGTAATACGTAAAGAAAAAGGCGCTGTCTTTGTGATCTCTGCTTGTTAAGTATGATTATTGATATATTGTTGGTCTGAAACAGATTGTGATTCTGCTGTGTTTGGGCTTTGAGATTGTGTACTCTTGGTTTGGATCGTTAGCTTGCAAGGTAAGCTTTCATGTCCTCGGTTTAGCCATTGTTGGTTCCACCATACCCCATGGGGGAATGGTTTATATGCATGATGTGTTTTCATGCTTTGATGATTGGAATGCTTTTGAACTGTTATGTGTAAGGGCCTTATAATATCCATGTGTTGTTCCACTTTGACGGTAAGCCTGAGTATGTAGCGTCATGCAAAATGGTGAGACTGAGGTGGATGTAAGTAGCGTCTTGCACTATTTGTAGGAGATAGACGTATATCCTGCATTTCTCTGGCCAGTAGATTATATTGATACACATGACATGGTTATCTGTGCACTATACTGACTTTGGAACTTATATATTGTGTAAACCGCTTTAGAACTTATATTGCACATGTAAGTGAGCTTGGGGTGGAAGATCCTTAAGGACCCCTTGTCTTACTGAGATTTCTTTTTAGAGATCTCACCCCACGTTTGGGGCACATATTTCAGGTTCAGGTAATGCGGGGGTTGAGACCTCTAGCGACAGGAGGCCTGAGCTGAGTTAGATGTCTGCTGTTATTATTATTATAACACCTTGTAGTTCTAAATATATATTTTTATGTGATAATGTGGGTTAAAATGGTAGAATTAGCGAAAATCCTGAAATTAGGGTCAAAATACATAGAAAGGGCAAAATGGTAATTTACCAAACACGTATCCCTAGGCATAAAAAACTGAGTAGAAGGTCTCAAATGATAAAAATATTGCGAGAAATGGATTCAGGACGAAAAATCGAGTGGATAGGCAAGTTTCAGAAAATTTGGTGAATAATGTTTTTACCGGTGTAAAAATACTGCGGTATAATTGTACCGATAAGCGTAAAAATATTGTCAGTATTTTTAGGAAACAAAAATATGAACCGAACGAGAAAAATACGTAGGTTATTAATTTGTGGTTTAAATTAGATGATTGATTAAAGTTAAATCGCATGCGGGACCCACCTATGGTTTAAGTGGCTTAAGTGACTTCAAAACTCATTTTTCTCCATCACTTTCTCTCTCTTCCCTCTCCTTCTCTCCCGTGCATTTTCTCCATTGAAGGGGCTCCAAGTTTTGGATTTTGGAACTCCCTTTTCTAGCCACCAAATCACAAAACTCCAAACATCAAAGTTGTTCCTCTACCTCTTGTGATCATCTTCCATCCTAAGAAATCTTCCAAAGAGAGAGTGTGTGAGAAGATCCTCCTTCGTGAAGGGGTGGCGGTTTTGAGGAAAATGGGGGCCATTGGTGGTGCTTTGGCTTGAATGGACACTTGATTATCAACCCTTGGAGCCTTAGGAAGCTATTGGTTGTAAGTATTCCTATTTTCATGGAGTTTTTGTAGAAATCACAAAATGGGTTTTTGTGTTGATGATGTGTTGATGAATGGGGTAGTTAGGAACCTTTAATGATGTTACTCCTTTGTAAATTATTGCTTGTAAAGATGTATAATGATGATTGAACCAATAAAATTTATGGTGATATATAATTTTGTAACTTAGTGAAATTTGGTGGAAATTGATGAAATGGTTGGTGGTGATCATGAATGTGAAGGTTGAGAGAGATTGATTGTATGTTGGTATGAATTAATTATAGGATTAAATGATGTGTATAAGTGTTAAATTGAATTGAAAGTCTTGGTGTATGCTTAATTAGAGGATTCGAACCATAGAAGGATTTTAGGGAAAAATGATGTGAGAATGTGGTAAATTAATGGTTGAGGTGTTAGTGAATAAATTGTAAGTTTGATGGGTAATGTGAGTGAGATAGGTGAAATTAATGATGTGGGCCATTTGGCCAAAGTGGCTAAAATTGGTTATAAGTTTTGTGAAATTGATGAATTGCTTGCATTTAATTGATGGTCAATGTTTTTGATCAATATAGGTTGCCTCTCACGGACGCGATAGTGGAGGATTGAACTTGGAGCGTACGTTTTGGAGCATTGTGCTTGGAGTAGAGGTAAACCTTTGGAACTTGGGTTTAGTCCCTTGTGTGCTCCACCACACCTAGTGGAAGATTGTGGTTGGATTATGTGTTTTTGGCATTGTGTGATTATGTACATTATTGCTTGTTTTTGTGTGAAATGTTTGTGGTCTCTGGCCAGTAGATGTGTGTTGGTTTGGACTTCCGCTGGAGATATCCTTTGGGGATTCCGGTCAGGTTGTTGCCGTGGGGCCGACTCTGGGAGCGGTACCAGGATGATCCAAACGTGGGACTTCCGCTGGATAGGGCTCATGAGGAGTTCTAGTTGGGTTTTGCCATAGGGTCGTCTTATCCATGGGAGAGGCACCAGGAAGATTCCGGGAGTTATATGATGGGGTCCTTGAATGGAATCCTAATGTGGATGTTCTCGGATTTGTCCCCAGTTGTTTGTGATATTGTATGTCATGCATTCTTACATAATGTTTAATTGTACACATTGAGTGAGCCATGGGGTGGAGTGATCCTCTAGTACCCTTGGTTTACTGAGATATATTTGTATATCTCACCCCGCGTTTGGGGGCATCATTTCAGGTTCAGGTGAGCACATTGGAGCTTCGGGCAAGAAGCCCACCTAGTGGGAGACAGAGTTGATGCATGAGATTCATATGTCATTTTGAGAGATTCCTCTATTTTGTTGACATTCATTGTGTAGAGGACTTAGTATATGAACATGGTAATGCATGTAGTTGTATTTACCATGCTTTTGTTGTTCATATGTAATCCTAAGTCCATTGATTATTAGACGTAAATTCGTTCTCATCTAAGCCCATTTTGATGGCAAAATAACATACGTTCCCTCATCTGATGAGCAACTTCAGCATGAAAATCACTTGTTTTACACATTTGTGACAAAAACACGGTGGGGGAACGAATGGTAACGTATTCCTTTAAAATATATTAAAAGGGGAACAGACTGAGACACATTTAATGAACCTGCTCCATTCATTTAATGCTTCTGTACACTTTGCAGGTAACGTAGAGTTAAAGATTTCTAAAAAGCAAGGCGGTGCACCAATTGAGCAGCTGGAAACGTGAAGAGCAGAGAATCAAGAGTTCTCATTGGCTGAAAACAGAAGCAAAACATGGGAAGGTCTGCAAACAACGGCTAATCATCACCAAACCTTGTTCCATTCAGCAATTCACGCAAGCTTCACACTCTGCTGCCACAGTTCCGTCCCCTCATTCAAGCAACTAGCTCCAAAGGAATTACAGTCTTGCCACTCCTCTTCCAGCTATAAATAGGACCACCCTCACACAAAAACATCATCGAATCCTGGAGAGTTTGCAGTCCGAAAGGAAGAGATCACTTAGTAGTAGTTAGTAACTTAGTTTAATTTTAAGTTGTAACTGTAGTTAAGTGACAACCCCTCTTCTCTTCTCTGTAAACAACCATCAAGACTCCTCACGAGCAAATACCCATCTTTCTCCATTTTCTGTTTCTTTTTGTAAACTGTCTTTTAAATTAATATAAATGTTTTTCTCTTAGTTCCAATCGTTATCTCTTGACTGAATCTCGGGTCTATGTGATCTCAGTTGAGAATAATTATGTTCAAACTATCAGCCATGAGCTGAACTATCTGTGGAACGGGTAAACTATGAAACTCTTAAAGAACTGTTTTCAAAACTCTTGACCAAAGCTTTTTGTATTTCTTTGGCTAAGTAAGTTATATTCATTGTGCGCCAATGAAAATTGGGTACATACTGAAAAAGGAACTTCCATAAGGAAGGGATTTCAGATAGCTTAGCCATTGGGGGAAGGTAGATGTCATGGCAAAAATGATACTGGTCACCTTAGGAATAAGGGGCCAACTCGTCCATTTTAAGGTTTTGAACTAAATACCTGTTGAAGTCAAGGGAGCCATAGGAATATGGAAACTTGTGAGCCATCTAGACCATGAGCTGAGGAATCAGAGTTGGCAGGCAAAGAAACTGGGACAAAGCCAAAAGGTGCTAAGTCTTGAGCAAAGAAAACAGCCCCTTTAAGAGTGAAGCAGTAAATCCGTTCCTTCTGTTAAACTGTTTTAACCACCACCTTGTTGTCTCTTGATTATAGTTATTTCTGTTTTAGTAGTTTTTATTTTATTTAGTACTTATAAAAACTCCAATGATTATTATCTCACCTTCTTCTAAACAGGAAGGATCACATACATAACGCAGCGAGCAACTGTTTCCCATCAGATTGAACCTACTGTTCCTGAGGAACGTTGTCAAGACAGTAGGGAACGTTTGACCAGACAGTTCATTTACTAACTTTTCTTCTCATTTTCACTCTTTCTAAACAGTGATAAAACAATAATTAGCACTCTATCCTCGTGGGAACGATAATTTGGGCATTAATACTCCCTTTATTACTTAATGTGTGCACTTGCGTGCTTGGGTTGGAACTAAGGGACAAATCTGTGTTCTGCAAGAACAGAGGAACGTCCCCTATCAGAACTTATATTTTTCCACCATCAGCAAACCACCCAACAAGTTTTTGGCGCCATTGCCGGGGATAGAAACACTAACTGTTGTTCTTATCATTGTTTTCTAACACATATACTATATATCTGACTTTACTTTTATATTTTTTTCTCTCTTTATAACTGAATCTGTTGTGCATATATATACCTTGTGTTATTGGTTTATGAGTGAAGAGTTTGAAACAGACTCTGACCACTCTATTGAAGCATCTGAGTTTCTCTTTGATCCTGAGCCAGAACGTACACTCCATAGGAGAAGAAGGAACCTCAGGGAAGAATTTCCTGAAAACATGGTTGATCACAATAATAACAATGAAGAGGTTCCCCATGAATAGAACTTCAGAACTTTGGCAGCTCCTTTCAGGAACAGACCAGATAGGGGAGTAATCCTTCCCCCTGTAGCACCAAATTTTGAACTAAAACTTATCATGTTCCACATGATTAGGGAAGCAGGGGTCTTCAATGGACTCCCTGCAGAAGATCCTTACACACACCTCACAACATTCCAAGATATTTGTGATAATTTTAAAGCTGAGGGTGTAACAGAGGAGAGCATGAGAATGAGGTTGTTCCCTCACTCCTTGGGCTTAAAAGCTAAAACATGGATGAAAACTCTCACCCCTGGATCAATTCACACATGGGAAGAACTCTCTAACAAGTTTATAGAGAGGTTTCTCCTTATGTCTCGACAAGCTGATGTTAGAGCTAAAATCTCTAACTTTAGAATGTTTCATGGAGAAAATCTCTATGAAGCATGAGAGAGATACAAGGACATCATAAGAAAATGTCCAAACCATGGGGTAGAGAGTTGGGGAGTGTTACAATCTTTCTATAAGGGACTTGACCATACTTCTTAATCTCACCTAGATTTTGCTGCAGGATATTTGTTTATAGGAACACTTGAATCAAGGTACAAAATCATAGAAGGGACTGCTGAAAGATGTCTCCAATGGCCAATAGACAGAGTGAACCAGTAAGGAAGCCAGACATGCTAGAACTGGATAAACAAACAGCCATGGAAGCCCAGCTGGCATCACTCATGAATGAAGTGAAGAACCTGAGAGCTGACCAAGCAGCACTAAGGATGGAAGTCTTACAACTCACAACAACTGAAACAGAACCATGCTCAGCCTGTGGTGACCTTAATGACTCAACAGACTGCCCATCCACTGTATTGGTGTGTTATGCAGAAAATTTTGGCAATAGGAACTTCACCAGAGACAATCAACAAGCAGGACGAAATACACATTCAAGCCCTGGAGGAACTATCATTAAGGATCAGAACCACAACACAAAATGGAGGCCACCCATTAACCAGAGACCATTCAACAACAATCAACAGCAGTATCAGCAAGGTAGCAGCAGTGGAACGTTTGAACAAAGGAGAAACAACTACGTTCCGTTCCACAGAGATGACCAACACATCAACACCCTAGAAAATTATGTCAAGGAATATGTCACCAAGAATGATGCAGTGGTCAGGAACATTGAGTCCCATCTGGGGCAGATTGCTGCCAACCTCCAAACCAGAACACCAGGATCACTACCAGGGGACACTGAGGTCCCCTCAACCATTTCTGAAACCCCTTGAGAGGTAAGTACCATGTCTAGCTAAAGAATTAAACTAAGCGCTGACTGGGAGGCAACCCGGTAGATATATTTTTCTCTCTGACAAAAAGCAAAGTTTTGGGGTGGTTATCCATAACAACATAGCTTCCAAAAAGGAGGGAACGTCTGATGTTCCTCTCCAAAAATTCCAAATAAAGTACGTTCCGTTCCAGGAACGTAGTTTTGGGGTGGTCCCTGACCACACAATCCCAATATAATATATATATATATATATGTATATAATTATATGTTTTTTTACATGTTCATTTAGATTTATTAAATAATAGGTGATAGGTTAGTACGTTCCCTTTTCCTTATTTAGTACTCACTGTTGCATGTTTTCTTATTATTTATTTCAGTTAATTATTTATTTATTAGTTAGGAAAAGACAAAGGGAACGTTCCCTGGGTTAGGAGATAAGAGTGACTGGGACACCTGTCCCTGTTGAGTCACTTAAAAAGATACGCAGCCATATCTATTTGTATTCATTGCAAATATTGGAAACGCGCGCAGAAAAAGCAACCGTCTCCGCAACCATTAAGACAACTGCACCCTTTCCTTTTCCCTCTCTCCCACATCCTGACCTAAACCATTCCATCTTCTCACACTCATCCCATCAGTAACTGGTCACCTACTGCTGACCACTCGTTCTGCAACGTCCCCATTCCACTACCTCTTCAACCTCCTCTCCTTAACCTCCATGTCCCATAAACCTTTCATTTTCTCCCCCATAGTCTATTTAAACTTGTTAGTATTTGGGTGTCCTAGAGACAATCTTATGATTAAATAAGGACAGAGATGTAGACCTTTTTAATATTGTCGCAAATAAATAAAAGCACTCTTTATCTTGTTTCATAATTATGTCTCGATATTAATATTAATATATTATGAATAACTTGATAAACCCCGTGGAATAAAATAGGTATCTCTTGAGTATCTGTGATGAGATCACAATCATGAGGATTCAAGAATACCGGATGTTCATTCCTAATTTTATGTTCCTAGTCTAGAGATACTGAGAATGGGGTCAGTAATCTCGGGTAAGACTAGCACGACTTATCTATTTGTATATGGATACAAGGTATATACCTCATGTGCTACAGATATGGAGATGTCTTAGCTAACGTCGTGGGTGGACCTATAAGGGTATAGCTCACACTGAACGGACCCACAAAGAGACTCTATGAGGAACTCTCACAGAGAGTATCATTAGAGTAGTCTCTTTATATTTGGGTATGTCTTTCCTAAGACCAGAAGTTATTACCTAGATTGTGTTCTAGAAGGCATGCTTTGATTGTGCACCTCGTCTGCCTGAAACATGGAGACTCATAGGTATACTGTTGGGCTTATCCTGAAAGAACACAGGGCTAGGGTGATAAGCTGAAGGAATTCGTCAAATCTCTGTGAGAGATTAGGTTATCTGTAAACCGAAGAAATCGGGATGACATTTACATGGACTCGGGAATCTATGCATAGTAAAAGATATCATGAGATGATCTGCCTTTAGAGTCTGTAAATTGAAGATTCCCTAATTTCGAATAAAGCTTACCCTAAACCACAGGGGTTGATACGCTTCCTTACCCTAGGTTTTATGGGAAGGTAACCGAGACGAAAGGAAATATGTACGGCAACCAAATATGTTTAATAGGATGATCAAATCATTAATCTAACTAGTTCTGGGGCAACAAAGCATTGCTAGTGCTCTGTGTTGTCATTAGATGGGTTGTGGGCTTATTGGGCCCAAGCCCATTTATGTCAGTGGCTAAGTTAGACCTAATGGGTCACACACAAACACCTAATTGTCTAGATGCTCTAGCATTAAAGGTATTGAGCCTAATAATAGTTATTAGCCCAAGAAGTTGTTTGGAACTCCACCTAAAGGGGTGGAGGGCGCATGGTTCATTGTAATGGGCTTGGATAGTCCAAGACATTACTAATTAATTTAATTAGTTAAATTAATTATCAAACATTTAAATTTTGAATTTTGTAATTCGAAATTTGAATTTTGAAATTTTGAATTTTGAATTTGAATTGCGAAATTCGAATTTTGAATTTGAAATTTGAAATTTGAAATTTGGATTTTGAATTCGAATTTTGAAATTTGAATTTTGAAATTTGAAAATTTGAATTTTGAATTTGAATGTTTGAACATTTGAATTTGAATATTTGAATGTTTGAATTTGAATATTTGAATTTGAATTTGAATTGCCTATGAAAGGTTGTTTCATAACAAAAGGATAAGATGAGATCTTGTTGGAACAAATCACTAGTATCATGAGAGAATCTTTTGGACAAGATCCAAGGCCATATATGGCGCTGATTTGGGTTGTTGGTGAGCAAGATTTGCTCATCAAAATCAGCTCCAGAAGATTCAGTCAGTTGGGAGAAAATCTGAGTGAGTTGATTCAAATTTGAATGCAACTACTCAGATGTATCTGGTCACCTTTTTGGGCTATATGGGACGCACCATATAGCTGATCTTATGAAGATTTCTGATCAGAACTTTGAATAGGTTTTGAACCAATTCTCAAGAGAATATTCTAGGAGCCTGTTAGCAATTTTTGAAATAAAACAGCTCCACTTCTCTCTCTCCTATCTGGCGCCTAATGATCAGATTTTTAGGAGAAAAATCTGATTGGTATTTTATTTTAAATACTCTCCTCTTATGTGCCTATGTGTTTAGTTGTTCCTCCAAGGGTTTTTCTGAAAACTAGCCTATTCTCTCCTCTCTCCTGCGCCACTTGTGAAGCTTTCACATTGAGAGCTTCACTTTTTCAAACACTTTCACCTAGCCTCCATCTTCACACATAGAGCGCCTAACAAGCCTCTTTGTGGTGATCATACGGTGGCTTCACAAGAAGGAGTTCTTGCACCTAGACGAGTGGGTGGTGTGGATCAACGTTAGAGGGTCTGAACCCTTCAGACCGGCCTTGATCATCTGGTGATTTCACGAACAAGGTAACATCATGCTTTCCTAAAGCATGATCTTGATGTGCATATATATTCCGCAAAGAAAAATTTTGTTTTTCCCTCTTGCATGCATCGGCCTTCAAGGCCATTTCAAACTTTCAAGTGGTATCAGAGCCCGGTTGCTTTACCAATGACGGGTGATGGTACCTTGTTTGTGATCATATTTTTCACGGTTAAAATCTCTTTAAAGGTTAAAGATTCAATTTTTTATGAATGGATTCTAATTTACAATACTTTAAACGGTTAAAGTTTTCGTTTATATGAACATGTTATTTTGAATGCCATGTTCATGCATCCATTCATATTCATGGTTGTCTTTTTCTTTATAAAAAGTTTTAAAAGGAAGCACCTTTTTGAAGGGTGGAGTTCGACCATGAAAGGTGTTTTGAACACCTTGATTGTTTTCTTATTTTTTCTCCATGAATTGTTTCATGAGCATGCAATTAAATTTTTCGAAAATTAATCTCATATACATGAGTATATGGTTTGGCCATTAAGTGTTGATGGCTATATGCATGATTTAATTTTGTGTTCTTTGAGAAAGAGTCAACAAAATTAGAATTATATTAATTGTTATATAATTCGGCCAATTGAAAAATTAAGAAAAATTTTAAATTTTAAATATGTTTTGATAATTAATTGTTAAATATCAAGACATACGTGAAAAATATATATTATGTGATAATATTTTGTACTTGTGAGTTGTCTAACATTTCAGGTGCAAAAGAGGAAGGGGATGGTCATGGTGCCCGGAATTTGAAACTTCAAATTTAAATTAATGTGTAATTTTGGGCTCTTTTAAAAGAGATGTAATTTGAATTTCAAATTTTGTAATTTAAATTTTGTATTTTAAATTTTGTCCCTCCAAGATGTTTTGGAATTTCTTTAATTGTAATTAGAGAAATTAGGCTAGTGGCGTATAGACGACAAGAAGCCGAGGCTTGAGAAGCAAGATGGACAAAAGAGCGAGCACCATGACTATCTCAAAATAAAACTGTTTTATTTGCATGTATGTTATTATACGACTAGTATGCATGAGATAGAGTATCGCGATATGTATGCTTTATGGCTTATGACGTCTAGTATGCATGAGTTGGACTAAATCACGTTTGTATGATTATTATGCAAGTCCAATTGCGACTAGTTTAAATCGTTAGATGTATGACATAGGTTACGACTAGCATGATAATATATTAATGCGTTTGATGAGACTTAATAAACCCTTAATAAAATGAACCCTTAAAAAGAATAAAATTATTAAGCGCATGATTACCTCCCACCACCAATATTACTCAAACCTCCTCTAAATAGTGGTGCTCTACAACCCAGTTGGGACCCACTTTTCGTTGAGTAAGAGTAGTATTAGAAGTGTAAGACACTTGGGGTGCTGGTTAGTGCTTAACTGAGACATAAGCTGTAGGCCCAGCCGGGCTTATGTGCTTAGGGTAATAGTGCTAGGTTGGTTGCATGAGATGCACCACTAAGTGACAAGGAGTTGTCAACCTAATGTTAAGAAAGGGTATGAGATACCATTGATAAAGATCAATCCATTATTTAAATTAATCTTGCGGTCTCAGACGGGGGTTAAAATAAATAATCGCATTCTTAATCCCACTAAGGTAAATTCTAAAAGTAGAATAACCCTAAGTCAAAAGGAAGGGTCATTGACTTAGATAAAATAGTGGGAGGGGAAAATTAATAAAAGTCTTTAATAATTTGTTTTTACTACATGTCCAAATATTAGTTAATTTTTATCTTTACATTTTTCAGTTAATTAGTATGACTAATACACTGTCACTGCGCTCCATACTTGATACGAACAAGCTGACCGGTCCAAATTTTATGGACTGGTATCGGAACCTAAGAATTGTTCTAAGGGCCGAAAAGACGTCCTAGATGCTGAATTACCCGTAGCTCCTAGGGAAGGGGAAGATGGGTTCGCGGAATTTGATTTCGAGGCCCACAAACAACACATGGATGACAATGTGTTGGTTGTCTGCATCATGTTGGCATCCATGTCGCCTGAACTGCAAAAGCAGCATGAGCATATGGATGCTCCCTCTATTGTCTTACATCTCAAGGAGTTGTATGACATTAAAGGCAGTGCATGAGAGGTATGAGGCCTCAAGAGAATTGTTCTCTTGCAGGATGTCTGAGAGCATGTCTGTTAGCAGTCATGTTCTTAAGATGATCGGTCTGATTGAGAAGCTAGGAAATCTAGGCTTTATCATGGATGCCGAACTAAGTAATGACTTAGTGCTCACCTCACTTCCACCTTCCTTTAGTCAATTCATCATGAATTACCACATGCATGGGATGCAAGTGAGCTTGCCTGAGTTGTTAAGTATGTTAACAACTGCTGAAGTGTCTATCAAGAAGGATAAGACACAAACTCTTCTGATTGGTGGGCCTAGCAAGGCCAAGGGTAAGGGTAAGGGGCCTGCTAAAGGTGACTCCCTTAAGCCCAAAGGAAAATCCAAGAAGAAGAAGGGCAACAAGAAGGGTAAGAAAGCATCCAAGGACAAAGGCGATGCTGAGTGCTTCCATTGTGGCAAGAAAGACCATTGGAAGAGGAACTGTCCAGACTACCTGAAGAGTGTGAAGGACAAGAAGCATGGTGATGCTTCTACCTCAGGTATTTTCATGATTGAGATAAATTATTCATGTGCTAATCCTACTTCATGGGTATTGGATACCGGTTGTGGTTCTCACATCTGCAATATGTTGCAGGTACTTAGGAGCCCCAGGAGATTGGAGAGGAACGAGGTGGACCTCTGCGTTGGAAATGGAGCAAGGGTTGCTGCTCATTCTATTGGAGAAGCCGACCTCATTTTGCCTACGGGCCTTATTTTGCATTTGAATAAATGTCTTTATGTTCCAAGTATTTCTAGAAACATTATTTCAATTTCTTTTTTAGAACAAGATGGATTTATTTTCAGTATTAAGAATGGTACATTTTCTATCATTATGTATGTTCTGGAAATGGGAACTGAAATGCTCAAAATAGATGTGAAACGACCTAGGATGGATAATAAATCATATCTTTGGCACTGTAGACTAGGGCACATAAATGAAACAAGATTGTCTAGGATGCATGCAAATGGATACCTAGATTCCTTGGATTTGGAATCCTATGGACAATGTGAATCTTGTCTAGCTGAGAAAATGACTTGTCACAAGCCCAAGGGGCTAGAAAGTCATAGGGCTAGTGAGTTATTAGAACTCATTCACACTGATGTTTGTGGGCCAATGTCTATAGAGGCTAGAGGAGGATACTCCTATTTCATTACCTTTACTGATGACAAATCAAGATTTGGGTACGTGTACCTAATGAGATATAAATCCGAAGCCTTTGAAAAGTTCAAGGAGTTTAGGAATGAAGTAAAGAAACAACGTGGCAAGATGATTAAGACATTACGATCAGATCGTGGTGGTGAATATCTGAGCCATGAGTTTCAGGATTATCTAAGAGAAAATGGAATTCTCTCGCAGTTTATTGCACCTTACACACCACACCACAATGGTGTCTCCGAAAGGAGAAACAAGACCTTGTTAGACATGGTCAGGTCTATGATGAGTGAGACTCAACTTCCAAAATCGTTTTGGGGATATGCCCTTGACACATCGGCATACCTTCTAAATAGGGTACCATCAAAATCTGTTCAGACCACACCATATGAGATATGGAATGGTAAGAGACCCAACCTGAGTTACCTCAGGGTATGGGTATCGCCAGCTTATGTCAAAGCGTTGGCATCAGATAAGCTTAGTGCTAAGAGTACTAAATATCTATTTGTGGGGTATCCCAAAGGTACTAAGGGATACTACTTTTACTCCATGGAAGAACACAAAGTGTTTGTGTCAAAGAATGCTGAGTTCCTTGAGAAGGATTTGATCTCTCAAGGAGCCAGTGGGAGTAAGATTGATCTTGAAGAAGTTCAAGAACCACATGAACAGATTGAGGAACCCAAGTCTGCTCCGCAGGCGACGTTCTCCAATGGAGAAGTAAACGCACAACTCCGTAGGTCAACGAGGGGCATCCATCCACCTGAGAGGTATGGGTTTGTGATTGAGAATCAGCAAACTGTCGAGGATGATGAACCAAGTAACTACGAAGAGGCAGTCAAGGATGTTAACTCTTCTAGATGGCTTGAAGCTATGGAATCTGAAATGGATTCGATGTATCAGAACAAGGTATGGACCTTGGTTCCTAAACCGCAAGGAATAGTTCCTATTGGTAATAAATGGGTCTTTAAAAGAAAGATTGATGCAGATGGCAATGTTCAGACCTACAAAGCTAGGTTGGTGGCGAAAGGGTATCATCAAAGACAAGGAGTTGACTATGATGAAACTTTCTCACCAGTTGCCATGATCAAATCTATAAGGATCATGTTTGCAATAGCAGCATATCCACGACTATGAAATT